>NW_027182883.1:545000-552500 GCF_041146395.1 Eulemur rufifrons
TGGGCCCGTGGGTTTCATGCAGGACACAGTGGTAGAGCCTCCTTTCACGCATGGCATGGGAGGATTGCAGGCTTTCTAAACTCTAAGAAAGCAAGAAGTCTGAGAATGAGATTTAGGGTTGGATTATGGTTAGGGTTAAGGATGAAGTTTAGTGTTAGGGTGAGGGCTTAGGGTTAGTGATTAGGGTTAGGGTTAAAGATTACTCTTAGGTTTAATGGTTACACTTTGGTTTAGGGTTGAGGTTTACGGTTAGGGTTAAGATGAGGGGTTAGGGTTTGGTACAGGGTTAGGGTTAAGTGTTAGGTTTAGGGTTGAAGATTAGGATTAGGGTTAGCATTAAAGGTTAGCGTGAGAGTTAACGCTTAGGGTTAAGGTTAAGAGTTAGGGTTTATGGTTAAGGTTAGGGTTAGGGTTAGGGTTAGTTTTAGGGTTAGAGTTATGTGCTATGGTTTGTGTTAGAGGTTAGGGTTAGGTTTACTGGTCACGGTTAGGGTTACTTTTGGGGGTAGCATTAGGGTTAGGGTTAGGGTTAAGGGATAGGATTAGGGTTAAGTTTTGGGCTTAGGGTTAGGGTTTAGTCTTAGTGTTAGCATTAAGGATTAGAGTTAGGGTCAGGGTTAAATGCTTGGGTGCGGGTAATGGTTAAGGTCAGGTTTAGGTTCACGGATAGGGTTAGTGTTAAGGGTTATCGGTAGGTTTATGGTTCAGGGTTGGAGTTAGCATTAGGGCTTAAGGTTTGGATTAGGCGGTAGGTTAGATTTAGGGTTAGATCTAGGCGTTAGGGTAAGGGCTAGCGTTAGGGTTAAGAGATAGGGTTAGGTTTAATGCTTATTATTAGGGTTAGGGTTTGGGGTTAAAGTAAGTGTTAGGGGTTAGGTTTCAGGATCAAAGGTTAGGGTTATTTTTAGCTGTAGTGTTAGGGTTAGGGATAAGGGATCCCATTAGCATTAAGCGTCTTCCTTACTGTAGGATTAAGGGATAGGCTTAGAGTTAAAGGTTAAGGTTAGGGTCAGTGTTAAGATTTAGGGTGAGGGTTAACAGTTAGGGTAAAGGTTAAGCGTTAGGGTTAGGGATTAGTGATTAGGGTTTTTGGTTAGTGTTAGGGTTAGCGGTTAGGAGTTAGAGTTTTATGAAGGGGTATGGTTAGAATTAGGATTGGGGTTAGAGTTAGCATGAGGTGTAGGGGTTAGGTTTAGGGGTTAGTTTTAGGGTAAAAGGATAGGATTAGGGTTACGTGTTGGGCTTAGGTTTAGGGTTAAAGTTTACTGCTAGGGTTAGGGATAGGGTTCAGGGTTAGCTTTAGGGGTTCTGGTTAGGGTTAGGTGTTAGGTTAGTGTCAGGGTTAGGTCTAGTCGTGACGGTAAGGTTTAGGGTTAGCTTTAAGAGCTAGGGTTAGGTTTAATGGTTAGGATTAGGATTAGGGTTAAGGGTTAGGGTAAGGCTTAGGTGTTAGGGTGAAGGGTTAGGGTCAAGGGTTAGGGTTTTTGTTAGGCATAGCGTTGGGGTTAGAAGTAAGGGTTACTGTCAGTGTTAGGGTTGTAGGTAGGGTTACGGTTAGGGTTAGCGGTTTAGAATTAGGGTTAGGGATTAGGTGTCACAGTGATGACTAGGAGATAGGGTTAGAATTATGGGATAGGGGTTGTTCTCAGGAAATGGGTTATGCATTAAAGTTAGGATAAGAGGTTAAAGTTAGGCGCACGGTGAGGTTTACGTGTTAAGGGGAGAAATAGGAACAGGGTTGGGTGTTATGTTCAGGGTTAGGGTTATCTGTTAAAGGTATTGTTTATGCTTAGCGCACGGGCCCTGTCTGCATTAGGCGGGCGGGGGGAGTTAAGGGGGCTGCGATTGTACCCGGGAACCCACTCTATCATACTCTGGGTATGGGCCCGTGGGTTTCATGCAGGACACAGTGGTAGAGTCTCCTTTCACGCATGGCAAGGGAGGATTGCAGGCTTTCTAAACTCTAAGAAAGCAAGAAGTCTGAGAATTAGATTTAGGGGTAGGATTATGGTTAGGGTTATGGATGAAGTTTAGTGTTAGGGTGAGGGCTTAGGGTTAGGGCTTAGGGTTAGGGTTAAAGGTTACTCTTAGGTTTAACGGTTACACTTTGGTTTAGGGTTGAAGTTTACGGTTAGGGTTAAGATGAGGGGTTAGGGTTTGGTACAGGGTTAGGGTTAAGTGTTAGGTTTATGGTTGAAGATTAGGATTAGGGTTAGGATTAAAGGTTAGCGTGAGAGTTAACGCTTAGGGTTAAGGTTAAGTGTTGGGGTTTACGGTTAGGTTAGGGTTAGGGTTAGTTTTAGGGTTAGAGTTATGTGCTATGGTTTGTGTTTGAGGTTAGGGTTAGGTTTACTGGTCACAGTTAGGGTTACGTTTAGGGGTTAGCATTAGGGTTAGGGTTAGGGTTAGGGTTAAGGGATAGGATTAGGGTTAAGTGTTGGGCTTAGGGTTAGGGTTTAGTGTTAGGGTTATCATTAAGTATTAGGGTTAGGGTCAGGGATAAATGCTTGGGTGCGGGTAATGGTTAGGGTCAGGGTTAAGGTTCACGGATAGGGTTAGTGTTAAGGGTTATGGGTAGGTTTAGGGTTCAGGGTTAGAGTTAGCATTAGGGCTTAAGGTTAGGATTAGGCGGTAGGTTAGATTTAGGGTTAGATCTAGGCGTTAGGGTAAGGGCTAGCGTTAGGGTTAAGAGATAGGGATAGGTTTAATGCTTAGGATTAGGGTTAGGGTTTGGGGTTCAAGTAAGTGTTAGGGGTTAGGTTTAAGGATCAAAGGTTAGGGTTATTTTTAGCTGTAGTGTTAGGGTTAGGCATAAGGGATCCCATTAGCATTAAGGGTCTTCCTTACTGTAGGGTTAAGGGTTAGGCTTAGAGTTAAAGGTTCAGGTTAGGGTCAGTGTTAAGATTTAGGGTGAGGGTTAATGGTTAGGGTAAAGGTTAAGCGTTAGGGTTAGGGATTAGTGATTAGGGTTTTTGGTTAGTGTTAGGGTTAGCGGTTAGGAGTTAGTGTTTTATGAAGGGGTATGGTTAGAATTAGGATTGGGGTTAGAGTTAGGGTGAGTTATAGAGGTTAGGTTCATGGGTTAGTTTTAGGGTAAAAGGATAGGATTAGGGTTACGGGTTGGGCTTAGGTTTAGGGTTAAGGTTTACTGCTAGGGTTAGGGATAGGGTTCAGGGTTAGCTTTAGGGGTTCTGGTTACGGTTAGGTGTTAGGTTAGTGTCAGGGTTAGGTCTAGTCGTGAGGGTAAGGTTTAGGGTTAGCTTTAAGAGCCAGGGTTAGGTTTAATGGTTAGGATTAGGATTAGGCTTAAGGGTTAGGTTAAGCCTTAGGGGTTAGGGTGAAGGGTTAGGGTCAAGGGTTAGGGTTTTTGTTAGGCATAGCGTTGGGGTTAGAAGTAAGGGTTACTGTCAGTGTTAGGGTTGTAGGTAGGGTTACGGTTAGGGTTAGCGGTTTAGAATTAGGGTTAGGGATTAGGTGTCACAGTGATGACTAGGAGATAGGGTTAGAATTATGGGAGAGCGGTTGTTCTCAGGAAATGGGTTATTCATTAACGTTAGGATAAGAGGTTAAAGTTAGGCGCACGGGGAGGTTTTCCTGTTAAGGGGAGAAATAGGAACAGGGTTGGGTGTTATGTTCAGGGTTAGGGTTATCTGTTAAAGGTATTGTTTATGCTTAGCGCACGGGCCCTGTCTGCATTAGGCGGGCGGGGGGAGTTTAGGGGGCTGGGATTGTACCCGGGAACCCACTCTATCATACTCTGGGTATGGGCCCGTGGGTTTCATGCAGGACACAGTGGTAGAGCCTCCTTTCACCCATGGCATAGGAGGATGGCAGGCTTTCTAAACTCTAAGAAAGGAAGAAGTGTGAGAATGAGATTTAGGGTTGGATTCTGGTTAGGGTTAAGGATGAAGTTTAGTGTTAGGGTGAGGGCTTAGGGTTAGGGATTAGGGTTAGGGTTAAAGGTTACTCTTAGGTTTAACGGTTACACTTTGGTTTAGGGTTGAGGTTTACGATTAGGGTTAAGATGAGGGGTTAGGTTTTGGTACAGGGTTAGGGTTAAGTGTTAGGTTTAGTGTTGAAGATTAGGATTAGGGTTAGGATTAAAGGTTAGCGTGAGAGTTAACGTTTAGGGTTAAGGTTAAGAGTTAGGGTTTAGGGTTAGGTTTAGGGATAGGGATAGTTTTAGTTAGTTTAGTGCTATGGTTTGAGTTAGAGGTTAGGGATAGGTTTACTGGTCACGGTTAGGGTTACGTTTAGGGGTTAGCATTAGGGTTAGGGTTAAGGGATAGGATTAGGGATAAGTGTTGGGCTTAGGGTTAGGGTTTAGTGTTAGTGTTATCATTAAGGATTAGGGGTAGGGTCAGGGTTAAATGCTTGGGTGCGGGTAATGGTTAGGGTCAGGGTTAAGGTTGACGGATAGGGTTAGTGTTAAGGGTTACGGTTAGGTTTAGGGTTCAGGGTTAGAGTTAGCATTAGGGCTTAAGGTTAGGATTAGGCGGTAGGTTAGATTTAGGGTTAGATCTAGGCGTTAGTGTAAGGGCTAGCGTTAGGGTTAAGAGATAGGGTTAGGTTTAATGCTTAGGATTAGGGTTAGGGTTTGGGGTTAAAGTAAGTGTTAGGGGTTAGGTTTAAGGATCAAAGCTTATGGTTATTTTTAGCTGTAGTGTTAGGGTTAGGGATAAGGGATCCCATTAGCATTAAGGGTCTTCCTTACTGTAGGGTTAAGGGTTAGGCTTAGAGTTAAAGGTTAAGGTTAGGGTCAGTGTTAAGATTTAGGGTGAGGGTTAACGGTTAGGGTAAAGGTTAAGCGTTAGGGTTAGGGATTAGTGATTAGGGTTTTTGGTTAGTGTTAGGGTTAGCGGTTAGGAGTTAGTGTTTTATGAAGGGGTATGGTTAGAATTAGGATTGGGGTTAGAGTTAGGGTGAGGTATAGGGGTTAGGTTTAGGGGTTAGTTTTAGGGTAAAAGGATAGGATTAGGGTTACGGGTTGGGCTTAGGTTTAGGGTTAAAGTTTACTGCTAGGGTTAGGGATAGGGTTGAGGGTTAGCTTTAGGGGTTCTGGTTAGGGTTAGGTGTTAGGTTAGTGTCAGGGTTAGGTCTAGTCGTGAGGGTAAGGTTTAGGGTTAGCTTTAAGAGCTAGGGTTAGGTTTAATGGTTAGGATTAGGATTAGGGTTAAGGGTTAGGGTAAGGCTTAGGGGTTAGGGTGACGGGTTAGGGTCAAGGGTTAGGGTTTTTGTTAGGCATAGCGTTGGGGTTAGAAGTAAGGGTTACTGTCAGTGTTAGGGTTGTAGGTAGGGTTACAGTTAGGGTTAGCAGTTTAGAATTAGGGTTAGGGATTAGGTGTCACAGTGATGACTAGGAGATAGGGTTAGAATTATGGGATAGGGGTTGTTCTCAGGAAATGCGTTATGCATTAACGTTAGGATAAGAGGTTAAAGTTAGGCACACGGTGAGGTTTACGTGTTAAGGGGAGAAATAGGAACAGGGTTGGGAGTTATGTTCAGGGTTAGGGTTATCTGTTAAAGGTATTGTTTATGCTTAGCGCACGGGCCCTGTCTGCATTAGGCGGGCGGGGGGAGTTTAGCGGGCTGGGATTGTACCCGGGAACCCACTCTATCATACTCTGGGTATGGGCCCGTGGGTTTCATGGAGGACACAGTGGAAGAGCCTCCTTTCACGCATGGCATGGGAGGATTGCAGGCTTTCTAAACTCTAAGAAAGCAAGAAGTCTGAGAATTAGATTTATGGTTAGGATTATGGTTAGGGTTAAGGATGAAGTTTAGAGTTAGGGTGAGGGCTTAGGGTTAGGGCTTAGGGTTAGGGTTAAAGGTTACTCTTAGGTTTAACGGTTACACTTTGGTTTAGGGTTGAGGTTTACGGTTAGGGTTAAGATGAGGGGTTAGGGTTTGGTACAGGGTTAGGGTTAAGTGTTAGGTTTAGGGTTGAAGATTAGGATTAGGGTTAGGATTAAAGGTTAGCGTGAGAGTTAACGCTTAGGGTTAAGGTTAAGAGTTAGGGGTTAGGGTTAGGGTTAGGGTTAGTTTTAGGGTTAGAGTTATGTGCTATGGTTTGTGTTAGAGGTTAGGGTTAAGTTTACTGGTCACGGTTAGAGTTACGTTTAGGGGGTAGCATTAGGGTTAGGCTTAGGGTTAGGGTTAGGGTATAGGATTAGGGTAAAGTGTTGGGCTTAGGGTTAGGGTTTAGTGTTAGGGTTAGCATTAAGGATTAGGGTTAGGGTCAGGGTTAAATGCTTGGGTGCGGGTAATGGTTAGGGTCAGGGTTAAGGTTCACGGATAGGGTTAGTGTTAAGGGTTACGGGTAGGTTTAGGGTTCAGGGATAGAGTTAGCATTAGGGCTTAAGGTAGGATTAGGCGGTAGGTTAGATTTAGGGTTAGATCTAGGCGTTAGGGTAAGGGCTAGCGTCAGTGTTAAGAGATAGGGTTAGGTTTAATGCTTAGGATTAGGGTTAGGGTTCTGGTTAAAGTAAGTGTTAGGGGTTGGGTTTAAGGATCAAAGCTTAGGGTTATTTTTAGCTGTAGTGTTAGGGTTAGGGATAAGGGATCCCATTAGCATTAAGGGTCTTCCTTACTGTAGGGTTAAGGGTTAGGCTTAGAGTTAAAGTTTAAGGTTAGGGTCAGTGTTAAGATTTAGGGTGAGGGTTAACAGTTAGGGTAAAGGTTAAGCGTTAGGTTTAGGGATTAGTGATTATGGTTTTTGGTTAGTGTTAGGGTTAGCGGTTAGGAGTTAGTGTTTTATGAAGGGGTATGGTTAGAATTAGGATTGGGGTTAGAGTTAGGGTGAGGAGTAGGGGTTAGGTTTAGGGGTTAGTTTTAGGGTAAAAGGATAGGATTAAGGTTACGGGTTGGGCTTAGGTTTAGGGTTAAGGTTTACTGCTAGGGTTAGGGATAGGGTTCAGGGTTAGCTTTAGGGGTTCTGGTTAGGGTTAGGTGTAAGGTTAGTGTCAGGGTTAGGTCTAGTCGTGAGGGTAAGGTTTAGGGTTAGCTTTAAGAGCTAGGGTTAGGTTTAATGGTTAGGATTAGGATTAGGGTTAAGGGTTAGGGTAAGGCTTAGGGGTTAGGGTGAAGGGTTAGGTTTTTGTTAGGCATAGCGTTGGGGTTAGAAGTAAGGATTACTGTCAGTGTCAGGGTTGTAGGTAGGGTTACGTTTAGGGTTAGCGGTTTAGAATTAGGGTTAGGGATTTGGTGTCACAGTGATGACTAGGAGATAGGGTTAGAATTATGGGATAGGGGTTGTTCTCAGGAAATGGGTTATGCATTAACGTTAGGATAAGAGGTTAAAGTTAGGCGCACGGTGAGGTTTACGTGTTTTTTTTTTTTTTTTTTTTTTGCAAGTTAAAAACAATAGTTTCATATTTTTTTCCCCACCCCCCCTTTCCCGAGTCAGAACCTTCAAGTGTTACCACTCCCCAAACGGTGTGCAATGCACTCGTTGTGTAGGCATACCCCCATCCCCTCCCCCACCCCCCACCTCAGTTTGAT
>NW_027182883.1:580000-582500 GCF_041146395.1 Eulemur rufifrons
TGGGGTTAGAGTTAGGGTGAGGTATAGGGGTTAGGTTTAGGGGTTAGTTTTAGGGTAAAAGGATAGGATTAGGGTTACGGGTTGGGCTTAGGTTTAGGGTTAAAGTTTACTGCTAGGGTTAGGGATAGGGTTCAGGGTTAGCTTTAGGGGTTCTGGTTAGGGTTAGGTGTTAGGTTAGTGTCAGGGTTAGGTCTAGTCGTGAGGGTAAGGTTTAGGGTTAGCTTTAAGAGCTAGGGTTAGGTTTAATGGTTAGGATTAGGATTAGGGTTAAGGGTTAGGGTAAGGCTTAGGGTTTAGGGTGACGGGTTAGAGTGAAGGGTTAGGGTTTTTGTTAGGCATAGCGTTGGGGTTAGAAGTAAGGGTTACTGTCAGTGTTAGGGTTGTAGGTAGGGTTACGGTTAGGGTTAGCAGTTTAGAATTAGGGTTAGGGATTAGGTGTCACAGTGATGACTAGGAGATAGGGTTAGAATTATGGGATAGGGGTTGTTCTCAGGAAATGGGTTATGCATTAACGTTAGGATAAGAGGTTAAAGTTAGGCGCACGGTGAGGTTTACGTGTTAAGGGGAGAAATAGGAACAGGGTTGGGAGTTATGTTCAGGGTTAGGGTTATCTGTTAAAGGTATTGTTTATGCTTAGCGCACGGGCCCTGTCTGCATTAGGCGGGCGGGGGGAGTTTAGGGGGCTGGGATTGTACCCGGGAACCCACTCTATCATACTCTGGGTATGGGCCCGTGTGTTTCATGGAGGACACAGTGGAAGAGCCTCCTTTCACGCATGGCATGGGAGGATTGCAGGCTTTCTAAACTCTAAGAAAGCAAGAAGTCTGAGAATTAGATTTATGGTTAGGATTATGGTTAGGGTTAAGGATGAAGTTTAGAGTTAGGGTGAGGGCTTAGGGTTAGGGCTTAGGGTTAGGGTTAAAGGTTACTCTTAGGTTTAACGGTTACACTTTGGTTTAGGGTTGAGGTTTACGGTTAGGGTTAAGATGAGGGGTTAGGGTTTGGTACAGGGTTAGGGTTAAGTGTTAGGTTTAGGGTTGAAGATTAGGATTAGGGTTAGGATTAAAGGTTAGCGTGAGAGTTAACGCTTAGGTTTAAGGTTAAGAGTTAGAGGTTAGGGTTAGGGTTAGGGTTAGTTTTAGGGTTAGAGTTATGTGCTATGGTTTGTGTTAGAGGTTAGGGTTAAGTTTACTGGTCACGGTTAGGGTTACTTTTAGGCGGTAGCATTAGGGTTAGGCTTAGGGTTAGGGTTAGGGTATAGGATTAGGGTTAAGTGTTGGGCTTGGGGTTAGGGTTTAGTGTTAGGGTTAGCATTAAGGATTAGGGTTAGGGTCAGGGTTAAATGCTTGGGTGCGGGTAATGGTTAGGGTCAGGGTTAAGGTTCACGGATAGGGTTAGTGTTAAGGGTTACGGGTAGGTTTAGAGTTCAGGGATAGAGATAGCATTAGGGTCTAAGGTAGGATTAGGCGGTAGGTTAGACTTAGGGTTAGATCTAGGCGTTAGGGTAAGGGCTAGCGTCAGTGTTAAGAGATAGGGTTAGGTTTAATGCTTAGGATTAGGGTTAGGGTTCTGGTTAAATTAAGTGTTAGGGGTTAGGTTTAAGAATCAAATGTTAGGGTTATTTTTAGCTGTAGTGTTAGGGTTAGGGATAAGGGATCCCATTAGCATTAAGGGTCTTCCTTACTGTAGGGTTAAGGGTTAGGCTTAGAGTTAAAGGTTAAGGTTAGGGTCAGGGTTAAGATTTAGGGTGAGGGTTAACGGTTAGGGTAAAGGTTAAGCGTTAGGGTTAGGGATTAGTGATTAGGGTTTTTGGTTAGTGTTCGGGTTAGCGGTTAGGAGTTAGTGTTTTATGAAGGGGTATGGTTAGAATTAGGATTGGGGTTAGAGTTAGGGTGAGGTATAGCGGTTAGGTTTAGGGGTTAGTTTTAGGGTAAATGGATAGGATTAGGGTTACGGGTTGGGCTTAGGTTTAGGGTTAAAGTTTACTGCTAGGGTTAGGGATAGGGTTCAGGGTTAGCTTTAGGGGTTCTGGTTAGTGTTAGGTGTTAGGTTAGTGTCAGGGTTAGGTCTAGTCGTGAGGGTAAGGTTTAGGGTTAGCTTTAAGAGCTAGGGTTAGGTTTAATGGTTAGGATTAGGATTAGGGTTAAGGGTTAGGGTAAAGCTTAGGGGTTAGGGTGAAGGGTTAGGTTTTTGTTAGGCATAGCGTTGGGGTTAGAAGTAAGGATTACTGTCAGTGTCAGGGTTGTAGGTAGGGTTACGGTTAGGGTTAGCAGTTTAGAATTAGGGTTAGGGATTAGGTGTCACAGTGATGACTAGGAGATAGGGTTAGAATTATGGGATAGGGGTTGTTCTCAGGAAATGGGTTATGCATTAACGTTAGGATAAGAGGTTAAAGTTAGGCGCACGGTGAGGTTTACGTGTTAAGGGGAGAAATAGGAACAGGGTTGGGTGTTATGTTCAGGGTTAGGGTTATCTGTTAAAGGTATTGTTTATGCTTAGC
>NW_027182883.1:587500-592500 GCF_041146395.1 Eulemur rufifrons
CACTCTATCATACTCTGGGTATGGGCCCGTGGGTTTCATGGAGGACACAGTGGAAGAGCCTCCTTTCACGCATGGCATGGGAGGATTGCACGCTTTCTAAACTCTAAGAAACAAGAAGTCTGAGAATTAGATTTAGGGTTAGGATTATGGTTAGGGTTAAGGATGAAGTTTAGAGTTAGGGTGAGGGCTTAGGGTTAATGCTTAGGGTTAGGGTTAAAGGTTACTCTTAGGTTTAACGGTTACACTTTGGTTTAGGGTTGAGGTTTACGGTTAGGGTTAAGATGAGGGGTTAGGGTTTGGTACAGGGTTAGGGTTAAGTGTTAGGTTTAGGGTTGAAGATTAGGATTAGGGTTAAGATTAAAGGTTAGCGTGAGAGTTAATGCTTAGGGTTAAGGTTAAGAGTTACGGGTTAGGGTTAGGGTTAGGGTTAGTTTTAGGGTTAGAGTTATGTGCTATGGTTTGTGTTAGAGGTTAGGGTTAAGTTTACTGGTCACGGTTAGGGTTACTTTTAGGGGGTAGCATTAGGGTTAGGCTTAGGGTTAGGGTTAGGGTATAGGATTAGGCTTAAGTGTTGGGCTTAGGGTTAGGGTTTAGTGTTAGGGTTAGCATTAAGTATTAGGGTTAGGGTCAGGGTTAAATGCTTGGGTGCGGGTAATGGTTAGGGTCAGGGTGAAGGTTAACGGATAGGGTTAGTGTTAAGGGTTACGGGTAGGTTTAGGGTTCAGGGTTAGGGTTAGCATTAGGGCTTAAGGTAGGATTAGGCGGTAGGTTAGACTTAGGGTTAGATCTAGGCGTTAGGGTAAGGGCTAGCGTTAGTGTTAAGAGATAGGGTTAGGTTTAATGCTTAGGATTAGGGTTAGGGTTCTGGTTAAAGTAAGTGTTAGGGGTTAGGTTTAAGGATCAAAGTTTAGGGTTATTTTTAGCTGTAGTGTTAGGGTTAGGGATAACGGATCCCATTAGCATTAAGGGTCTTCCTTACTGTAGGGTTAAGGGTTAGGCTTAGAGTTAAAGGTTAAGGTTAGGGTCAGTGTTAAGATTTAGGGTGAGGGTTAACAGTTAGGGTAAAGGTTAAGCGTTAGGGTTAGGGATTAGTGATTAGGGTTTTTGGTTAGTGTTAGGGTTAGCGGTTAGGAGTCAGTGTTTTATGAAGGGGTATGGTTAGAATTAGGATTGGGGTTAGAGTTAGGGTGAGGTATAGGGGTTAGGTTTAGGGGTTAGTTTTAGGGTAAAAGGATAGGATTAGGGTTACGGGTTGGGCTTAGGTTTAGGGTTAAAGTTTACTGCTAGGGTTAGGGATAGGGTTCAGGGTTAGCTTTAGGGGTTCTGGTTAGGGTTAGGTGTTAGGTTAGTGTCAGCGTTAGGTCTAGTCGAGAGGGTAAGGTTTAGGGTTAGCTTTAAGAGCTAGGGTTAGGTTTAATGGTTAGGATTAGGATTAGGGTTAAGGGTTAGGGTAAGGCTTAGGGGTTAGGGTGAAGGTTTAAGGTTTTTGTTAGGCATAGCGTTGGGGTTAGAAGTAAGGTTTACTGTCAGTGTCAGGGTTGTAGGTAGGGTTACGGTTAGGGTTAGCGGTTTAGAATTAGGGTTAGGGATTAGGTGTCACAGTGATGACTAGGAGATAGGGTTAGAATTATGGGATAGGGGTTGTTCTCAGGAAATGGGTTATGCATTAACGTTAGAATAAGAGGTTAAAGTTAGGCACACGGTGAGGTTTACGTTTTAAGGGGAGAAATAGGAAGAGGGTTGGGTGTTATGTTCAGGGTTAGGGTTATCTGTTAAAGGTATTGTTTATGCTTAGCGCACGGACCCTGTCTGCATTGGGCGGGCGGGGGGAGTTTAGGGGGCTGGGATTGTACCCGGGAACCCACTCTATCATACTCTGGGTATGGGCCCGTGGGTTTCATGCAGGACACAGTGGTAGAGCCTCCTTTCACGCATGGCATGGGAGGATGGCAGGCTTTCTAAACTCTAAGAAAGCAAGAAGTCTGAGAATTAGATTTAGGGGTAGGATTCTGGTTAGGGTTAAGGATGAAGTTTGGTGTTAGGGTGAGGGCTTAGGGTTAGGGATTAGGGTTAGGGTTAAAGGCTACTCTTAGGTTTAACGGCTACACTTTGGTTTAGGGTTGAGGTTTACGGTTAGGGTTAAGATGAGGGGTTAGGGTTTGGTACAGGGTTAGGGTTAAGTGTTAGGTTTAGGGTTGAAGATTAGGATTAGGGTTAGGATTAAAGGTTAGCGTGAGAGTTAACGCTTAGGGTTAAGGTTAAGAGTTAGGGTTTAGGGTTAGGGTTGGGGTTAGGTTTAGTTTTAGGGTTAGAGTTATGTGCTATGGTTTGTGTTAGAGGTTAAGGTTAGGTTTACTGGTCACGGTTAGGGTTACGTTTAGGGGTTTGCGTTAGGGTTAGGGTTAAGGGATAGGATTAGGGTTAAGTGTTGGGCTTAGGGTTAGGGTTTAGTGTTAGTGTTATCATTAAGGATTAGGGGTAGGGTCAGGGTTAAATGCTTGGGTGCGGGTAATGGTTAGGGTCAGGGTTAAGGTTCACGGATAGGGTTAGTGTTAAGGGTTACGGGTAGGTTTAGGGTTCAGGGTTAGAGTTAGCATTAGGGCTTAAGGTTAGGATTAGGCGGTAGGTTATATTTACGGTTAGATCTAGGCGTTAGGGTAAGGGCTAGCGTTAGGGTTAAGAGATAGGATTAGGTTTAATGCTTAGGATTAGGGTTAGGGTTTGGGGTTAAAGTAAGTGTTAGGGGTCAGGTTTAAGGATCCAAGGTTAGGGTTATTTTTAGCTGTAGTGTTAGGGTTAGGGATAAAGGATCCCATTAGCATTAAGGGTCTTCCTTACTGTAGGGTTAAGGGTTAGGCTTAGAGTTAAAGGTTAGGTTAGGGTCAGTGTTAAGATTTAAGGTGAGGGTTAACGGTTAGGGTAAAGGTTAAGCGTTAGGGTTAGGGATTAGTGATTAGGGTTTTTGGTTAGTGTTAGGGTTAGCGGTTAGGAGTTAGTGTTTTATGAAGGGGTATGGTTAGAATTAGGATTGGGGTTAGAGTTAGGGTGAGGTATAGGGGTTAGGTTTAGGGGTTAGTTTTAGGGTAAAAGGATAGGATTAGGGTTACGGGTTGGGCTTAGGTTTAGGGTTAAAGTTTACTGCTAGGGTTAGGGATAGGGTTCAGGGTTAGCTTTAGGGGTTCTGGTTAGGGTTAGGTGTTAGGTTAGTGTCAGCGTTAGGTCTAGTCGAGAGGGTTAGGTTTAGGGTTAGCTTTAAGAGCTAGGGTTAGGTTTAATGGTTACGATTAGGATTAGGGTTAAGGGTTAGGGTAAGGCTTAGGGGTTAGGGTGAAGGTTTAAGGTTTTTGTTAGGCATAGCGTTGGGGTTAGAAGTAAGGGTTACTGTCAGTGTTAGGGTTGTAGGTAGGGTTACGGTTAGGGTTAGCGGTTTAGAATTAGGGTTAGGGATTAGGTGTCACAGTGATGACTAGGAGATAGGGTTATTATTATGGGATAGGGGTTGTTCTCAGGAAATGGGTTATGCATTAACGTTAGGATAAGAGGTTAAAGTTAGGCGCACGGTGAGGTTTACGTGTTAAGGGGAGAAATAGGAAAAGGGTTGGGTGTTATGTTCAGGGTTAGGGTTATCTGTTAAAGGTATTCTTTATGCTTAGCGCACGGGCCCTGTCTGCATTAGGCGGGCGGGGGTTGTTTAGGGGGCTGGGATTGTACCCGGGAACCCACTCTATCATACTCTGGGTATGGGTCCGTGGGTTTCATGCAGGACACAGTGGTAGAGCCTCCTTTCACCCATGGCATGGGAGGATGGCAGGCTTTCTAAACTCTAAGAAAGCAAGAAGTGTGAGAATGAGATTTAGGGTTGGATTATGGTTAGGGTTAAGGATGAAGTTTAGTGTTAGGGTGAGGGCTTAGGCTTAGGTATTAGGGTTAGGGTTAAAGGTTACTCTTAGGTTTAACGGTTACACTTTGGTTTAGGGTTGAGGTTTACGATTAGGGTTAAGATGAGGGGTTAGGTTATGGTACAGGGTTAGGATTAAGTTTTAGGTTTAGTGTTGAAGATTAGGATTAGGGTTAGGATTAAAGGTTAGCGTGAGAGTTAACGCTTAGGGTTAAGGTTAAGAGTTATGGTTTAGGGTTAGGGTTAGGGATAGGGTTAGTTTCAGTTAGTTTAGTGCTATGGTTAGTGTTAGAGATTAGGGTTAGGTTTACTGGTCATGGTTAGGGTTACGTTTAGGGGTTAGTATTAGGGTTAGGGTTAAGGGATAGGATTAGGGATAAGTGTTGGGCTTAGGGTTAGGGTTTAGTGTTAGGGTTATCATTAAGGATTAGGGGTAGGTCCAGGGTTAAATTTTTTGGTGCGGGTAATGGTTAGGGTCAGGGTTAAGGTTCACGGATAGGGTTAGTGTTAAGGGTTACGGGTAGGTTTAGGGTTCAGGGTTAGAGTTAGCATTAGGGCTGAAGGTTAGGATTAGGCGGTAGGTTAGATTTAGGGTTAGATCTAGGCGTTAGGGTAAGGGCTAGCGTTAAGGTTAAGAGATAGGGTTAGGTTTAATGCTTAGGATTAGGGTTAGGGTTTGGGGTTAAATAAGTGTTAGGGGTTAGGTTTAAGGATCAAAGGTTAGGGTTATTTTTAGCTGTAGTGTTAGGGTTAGGGATAAGGGATCCCATTAGCATTAAGGGTCTTCCTTACTGTAGGGTTAAGGGTTAGGCTTAGAGTTAAAGGTTAAGGTTAGGGTCAGTGTTAAGATTTAGGGTGAGGGTTAACGGTTAGGGTAAAGGTTAAGCGTTAGGGTTAGGGATTAGTGATTAGGGTTTTTGGTTAGTGTTAGGGTTAGCGGTTAGGAGTTAGTGTTTTATGAAGGGGTATGGTTAGAATTAGGATTGGGGTTAGAGTTAGGGTGAGGTATAGGGGTTAGTTTTAGGGTAAAAGGATAGGATTAGGGTTACGGGTTGGGCTTAGGTTTAGGGTTAAAGTTTACTGCTAGGGTTAGGGATAGGGT
>NW_027182883.1:617500-625000 GCF_041146395.1 Eulemur rufifrons
ATTAGGATTGGGGTTAGAGTTAGGGTGAGGTATAGGGGTTAGGTTTAGGGGTTAGTTTTAGGGTAAAAGGATAGGATTAGGGTTAAGGGCTGGGCTTAGGTTTAGGGTTAAAGTTTACTGCTAGGGTTAGGGATAGAGTTCAGGGTTACCTTTAGGGGTTCTGGTTAGGGTTAGGTGTTAGGTTAGTGTCAGGGTTAGGTCTAGTCGTGAGGGTAAGGTTTAGGGTTAGCTTTAAGAGCTAGGGTTAGGTTTAATGGTTAGGATTAGGATTAGGGTTAAGGGTTAGGGTAAGGCTTAGGGGTTAGGGTGAAGGGTTAGGGTCAAGGGTTAGGGTTTTTGTTAGGCATAGCGTTGGGTTTAGAAGTAAGGGTTACTGTCAGTGTTAGGGTTGTAGGTAGGGTTACTGTTAGGGTTAGCGGTTTAGAATTAGGGTTAGGGATTAGGTGTCACAGTGATGACTAGGAGATAGGGTTAGAATTATGGGATAGGGGTTGTTCTCAGGAAATGGGTTATGCATTAACGTTAGGATAAGAGGTTAAAGTTAGGCGCACGGTGAGGTTTACGTGTTAAGGGGAGAAATAGGAACAGGGTTGGGTGTTATGTTCAGGGTTAGGGTTATCTGTTAAAGGTATTGTTTATGCTTAGCGCACGGGCCCTGTCTGCATTAAGCGGGCGGGGGGAGTTTAGGGGGCTGGGATTGTACCCGGGAACCCACTCTATCATACTCTGGGTATGGGCCCGTGGGTTTCATGCAGGACACAGTGGTAGAGCCTCCTTTCATGCATGGCATGGGAGGATTGGAGGCTTTCTAAACTCTAAGAAAGCAAGAAGTCTGAGAATTAGATTTAGGGTTAGGATTATGGTTAGGGTTGAGGATGAAGTTTAGTGTTAGGGTGAGGGCTTAGGGTTAGGGCTTAGGGTTATGGTTAAAGGTTACTCTTAGGTTTAACGGTTAGACTTTGGTTTAGGGTTGAGGTTTACGGTTAGGGTTAAGATGAGGGGTTAGGGTTTGGTACAGGGTTAGGGTTAAGTGTTAGGTTTAGGGTTGAAGATTAGGATTAGGGTTAGGATTAAAGGTTAGCGTGAGAGTTAACGCTTAGGGTTAAGGTTAAGAGTTAGGGTTTAGGGTTAGGGTTAGGGTTAGGGTTAGTTTTAGGGTTAGAGTTATGTGCTATGGTTTGTGTTAGAGGTTAGGGTTAGGTTTACTGGTCACGGTGAGGGTTACGTTTAGGGGTTAGCATTAGGGTTAGGGTTAAGGGACAGGATTAGGGTTAAGTGTTGGGCGTAGTGTTAGGGTTTAGTGTTAGGGTTATCATTAAGGATTAGGGGTAGGGTCAGGGTTAAATGCTTGGGTGCGGGTAATGATTAGTGTCAGGGTTAAGGTTCACGGATAGGGTTAGTGTTAAGGTTTACGGGTAGGTTTAGGGTTCAGGGTTAGAGTTAGCATTAGGGCTTAAGGTTAGGATTAGGCGGTAGGTTAGATTTAGGGATAGATCTAGGCGTTAGGGTAAGGGCTAGCGTTAGGGTTAAGAGATAGGGTTAGGTTTAATGCTTAGGATTAGGGTTAGGGTTTGGGGTTAAAGTAAGTGTTAGGGGTTAGGTTTAAGGATCCAAGGTTAGGGTTATTTTTAGCTGTAGTGTTAGGGTTAGGGATAAGGGATCCCATTAGCATTAAGGGTCTTCCTTACTGTAGGGTTAAGGGTTAGGCTTAGAGTTAAAGGTTAAGGTTAGGGTCAGTGTTAAGATTTCGGGTTAGGGTTAACGGTTAGGGTAAAGGTTATGCGTTAGGGTTAGGGATTAGTGATTAGGGTTAGTGTTAGGGTTAGCGGTTAGGAGTTAGTGTTTTATGAAGGGGTATGGTTAGAATTAGGATTGGGGTTAGAGTTAGGGGGAGGTATAGGGGTTAGGTTTAGGGGTTAGTTTTAGGGTAAAAGGATAGGATTAGGGTTACGGGTTGGGCTTAGGTTTAGGGTTAAAGTTTACTGCTAGGGTTAGATAGGGTTCAGGGTTAGCTTTAGGGGTTCTGGTTAGGGTTAGGTGTTAGGTTAGTGTCAGGGTTAGGTCTAGTCGTGAGGGTAAGGTTTAGGGTTAGCTTTAAGAGCTAGGGTTAGGTTTAATGGTTAGGATTAGAATTAGGGTTAGGGGTTAGGGTTACGCTTAGGGGTTAGGCTGAAGGGTTAGGGTCAAGGGTTAGGGTTTTTGTTAGGCATAGCGTTGGGCTTAGAAGTAAGGGTTACTGTCAGTGTTAGGGTTGTACGTAGGGTTACGGTTAGGGTTAGCGGTTTAGAATTAGGGTTAGGGATTAGGTGTCACAGTGATGACTAGAAGATAGGGTTAGAATTATGGGATAGGGGTTGTTCTCAGGAAATGGGTTATGCATTAACGTTAGGATAAGAGGTTAAAGTTAGGCGCACGGTGAGGTTTACGTGTTAAGGGGAGAAATAGGAACAGGGTTGGGTGTTATGTTCAGGGTTAGGGTTATCTGTTAAAGGTATTGTTTATGCTTAGCGCACGGGCCCTGTCTGCATTAAGCGGGCGGGGGGAGTTTAGGGGGCTGGGATTGTACCCGGGAACCCACTCTATCATACTCTGGGTATGGGCCCGTGGGTTTCATGCAGGACACAGTGGTAGAGCCTCCTTTCACGCATGGCATGGGAGGATTGGAGGCTTTCTAAACTCTAAGAAAGCAAGAAGTCTGAGAATTAGATTTAGGGTTAGGATTATGGTTAGGGTTAAGGATGAAGTTTAGTGTTAGGGTGAGGGCTTAGGGTCGGGGATTAGGGTTAGGGTTAAAGGTTACTCTTAGGTTTAACGGTTACACTTTGGTTTAGGGTTGAGGTTTACGGTTAGGTTTAAGATGAGGGGTTAGGGTTTGGTACAGGGTTAGGGTTAAGTGTTAGGTTTAGGGTTGAAGATTAGGATTAGGGTTAGGATTAAAGTTTAGCGTGAAAGTTAACGCTTACTGTTAAGGTTAAGAGTTAGGGTTTAGGGTTAGGGTTAGGGTTAGGGTTAGTTTTAGGGTTAGAGTTATGTGCTATGGTTTGTGTTAGAGGTTAGGTTTAGGTTTACTGGTCACGGTGAGGGTTACGTTTAGGGGTTAGCATTAGGGTTAGGGTTAAGGGATAGGATTAGCGTTAAGTGTTGGGCTTAGGGTTAGGGTTTAGTGTTAGGGTTAGCATTAAGGATTAGGGTTAGGGTCATGGTTAAATGCTTGGGTGCGGGTAATGGTTAGGGTCAGGGTTAAGGTTCACGGATAGGGATAGTGTTAAGGGTTACGGGTAGGTTTAGAGTTCAGGGTTAGAGTTAGCATTAGGGCTTATGGTTAGGATTAGGCGGTAGGTTAGATTTAGGGTTAGATCTAGGCGTTAGGGTAAGGGCTAGCGTTAGGGTTAAGAGATACGGTTAGGTTTAATGCTTAGGATTAGGGTTAGGGTTTGGGCTTAAATTAAGTGTTAGGGGTTAGGTTTAAGGATCAAAGTTTAAGGTTATTTTTAGCTGTAGTGTTAGTGTTAGGGATAAGGGATCCCATTAGCATTAAGGGTCTTCCTTACTGTAGGGTTAAGGGTTAGGCTTAGAGTTAAAGGTTAGGGTTAGGGTCAGTGTTAAGATATAGGGTGAGGGTTAATGGTTAGGGTAAAGGTTAAGCATTAGTGTTAGGGATTAGTGATTAGGGTTTTTGGTTAGTGTTAGGGTTAGCGGTTAGGAGTTAGTGTTTTATGAAGGGGTATGGTTAGAATTAGGATTGGGGTTAGAGTTAGGGTGAGGTATAGGGGTTAGGTTTAGGGGTTAGTTTTAGGGTAAAAGGATAGGATTAGGGTTACGGGTTGGGCTTCGGTTTAGGGTTAAAGTTTACTGCTAGGGTTAGGGATAGGGTTCAGGGTTAGCTTTAAGGGTTCTGGTTAGGGTTAGGTGTTAGGTTAGTGTCAGGGTTAGGTCTAGTCGTGAGGGTAAGGTTTAGGGTTAGCTTTAAGAGCTAGGGTTAGGTTTAATGGTTAGGATTAGAATTAGGGTTAGGGGTTAGGGTTACGCTTAGGGGTTAGGGTGAAGGGTTAGGGTCAAGGGTTAGGGTTTTTGTTAGGCATAGCGTTGGGCTTAGAAGTAAGGGTTACTGTCAGTGTTAGGGTTGTAGGTAGTGTTACAGTTAGGGTTAGCGGTTTAGAAATAGGGTTAGCGATTAGGTGTCACGGTGATGACTAGGACATATGGTAAGAATTATGGGATAGGGGTTGTTCTCAGGAAATGGGTTATGCATTAACGTTAGGATAAGAGGTTAAAGTTAGGCGCACGGTGAGGTTTACGTGTGAAGTGGAGAAATAGGAACAGGGTTGGGTGTTATGTTCAGGGTTAGGGTTATCTGTTAAAGGCATTGTTTATGCTTAGCGCACGGGCCCTGTCTGCATTAGGCGGGCGGGGGGAGTTTAGGGGGCTGGGATTGTACCCGGGAACCCACTCTATCATGCTCTGGGTATGGGCCCGTGGGTTTCATGCAGGACACAGTGGTAGAGCCTCCTTTCACGCATGGCATGGGAGGATTGCAGGCTTTCTAAACTCTAAGAAAGCAAGAAGTCTGAGAATTAGATTTAGGGTTAGGATTCTGGTTAGGGTTAAGGATGAAGTTTAGTGTTAGGGTGAGGGCTTAGGGTTAGGGATTAGGGTTAGGGTTAAAGGTTACTCTTAGGTTTAACGGTTACACTTTGGTTTAGGGTTGAGGATTATGGTTAGGGTTAAGATGAGGGGTTAGGGTTTGGTACAGGGTTAGGGTTAAGTGTTAGGTTTAGGGTTGAAGATTAGGATTAGGGTTAGGATTAAAGGTTAGCGTGAGAGTTAACGCTTAGTGTTAAGGTTAAGTGTTAGGGTTTAGGGTTAGGGTTAGGGTTAGGGTTAGTTTTAGGGTTAGAGTTATGTGCTATGGTTTGTGTTAGAGGTTAGGGTTAGGTTTACTGGTCACGGTTAGGGTTACGTTTAGGGGGTAGCATTAGGATTAGGGTTAGGGTTAAGGGATAGGGTTAGGGTTAAGTGTTGGGCTTAGGGTTAGGGTTTAGTGTTAGGGTTAGCATTAAGGATTAGGGTTAGGGTCAGGGTTAATTGCTTGGGTGCGGGTAATGGTTAGGGTCAGGGTTAAGGTTCACGGATAGGGTTAGTGTTAAGGGTTACAGGTAGGTTTAGGGTTCAGGGTTAGTGTTAGCATTAGGGCTTAAGGTTAGGATTAGGCGGTAGGTTAGATTTAGGGTTAGATCTAGGCGTTAGGGTAAGGGCTAGCGTTAGGGTTAAGAGATAGGGTTAGGTTTAATGCTTAGGATTAGGGTTAGGGTTTGGGGTTAAAGTAAGTGTTAGGGGTTAGGTTTAAGGATCCAAGGTTAGGGTTATTTTTAGCTGTAGTGTTAGGGTTAGGGATAAGGGATCCCATTAGCATTAAGGGTCTTCCTTACTGTAGGGTTAAGGGTTAGGCTTAGAGTTAAAGGTTAAGGTTAGGGTCAGTGTTAAGATTTAGGGTTAGGGTTAACGGTTAGGGTAAAGGTTAACCGTTAGGGTTAGGGATTAGTGATTAGAGTTTTTGGTTAGTGTTCGGGTTAACGGTTAGAAGTTAGTTTTTTATGAAGGGGTATGGTTAGAATTAGGATTGGGGTTAGAGTTAGGGTGAGGTATAGGGGTTAGGTTTAGGGGTTAGTTTTAGCGTAAAAGGATAGGATTAGGGTTACGGGTTGGGCTTAGGTTTAGGGTTAAAGTTTACTACTGGGGTTAGGGATAGGGTTCAGGGTTAGCTTTAGGGGTTCTGGTTAGGGTTAGGTGTTAGGTTAGTGTCAGGGTTAGGTCTAGTCGTGAGGGTAAGGTTTAGGGTTAGCTTTAAGAGCTAGGGTTAGGTTTAATGGTTAGGATTAGGATTAGGGTTAAGGGTTAGGGTAAGGCTTAGGGGTTAGGGTGAAGGGTTAGGGTCAAGGGATAGGGTTTTTGTTAGGCATAGCGTTGGGGTTAGAAGTAAGGGTTACTGTCAGTGTTAGGGTTGTAGGTAGGGTTATGGTTAGGGTAAGCGGTTTAGAATTAGGGTTAGGGATTAGGTGTCACAGTGATGACTAGGAGATAGGGTTAGAATTATGGGATAGGGGTTGTTCTCAGGAAATGGGTTATGCATTAACGTTAGGATAAGAGGTTAAAGTTAGGCGCACGGTGAGGTTTACGTGTTAAGGGGAGAAATAGGAACAGGGTTGGGTGTTATGTTCAGGGTTAGGGTTATCTGTTAAAGGTATTGTTTATGCTTATCGCACGGGCCCTGTCTGCATCGGACGGGCGGGGGGAGTTTCGGGGGCTGGGATTGTACCCGGGAACCCACTCTATCATACTGTGGGTATGAGCCCGTGGGTTTCATGCAGGACGCAGTGGTAGAGCCTCCTTTCACGCATGGCATGGGAGGATTGCAGGCTTTCTAAACTCTAAGAAAGCAAGAAGTCTGAGAATTAGATTTAGGGTAGGATTCTGGTTAGGGTTAAGGATGAAGTTTAGTGTTAGGGTGAGGGCTTAGGGTTAGGGATTAGGGTTAGGGTTAAAGGTTACTCTTAGGTTTAACGGTTACACTTTGGTTTGGGGTTGAGGTTTACGGTTAGGGTTAAGATGAGGGGTTAGGGTTTGGTACAGGGTTAGGGTTAAGTGTTAGGTTTAGGGTTGAAGATTAGGATTAGGGATAGGATTAAAGGTTAGCGTGAGAGTTAACGCTTAGGGTTAAGGTTAAGAGATAGGTTTTAGGGTTAGGGTTAGGGTTAGGGTTAGTTTTAGGGTTAGAGTTATGTGCTATGGTTTGTGTTAGAGGTTAGGGTTAGGTTTACTGGTCACGGTTCGGGTTACGTTTAGGGGGTAGCATTAGGGTTAGGGTTAGGGTTAAGGGATAGGTTTAGGGATAAGTGTTGGGCTTAGAGTTAGGGTTTAGTGTTAGGGTTAGCATTAAGGATTAGGGTTAGGGTCAGGGTTAAATGCTTGGGTGCGGGTAACGGTTAGGGTCAGGGTTAAGGTTCACGGATAGGGTTAGTGTTAAGGGTTACGGGTAGGTTTAGGGTTCAGGGTTAGAGTTAGCATTAGGGCTTAAGGTTAGGATTAGGCGGTAGGTTAGACTTAGGGTTAGATCTAGGCGTTAGGGTAAGGGCTAGCGTTAGGGTTAAGAGATAGGGTTAGGTTTAATGCTTAGGATTAGGGTTAGGGTTTGGGGTTAAAGTAAGTGTTAGGGGTTAGGTTTAAGGATCCAAGGTTAGGGTTATTTTTAGCTGTAGTGTTAGGGTTAGGGATAAGGGATCCCATTGGCATTAAGGGTCTTCCTTACTGTAGGGTTAAGGGTTAGGCTTAGAGTTAAAGGTTAAGGTTAGGGTCAGTGTTAAGATTTAGGGTGAGGGTTAATGGTTAGGGTAAAGGTTAAGCGTTAGGGTTAGGGATTAGTGATTACGGTTTTTGGTTAGTGCTAGGGTTAGCGGTTAGGAGTTAGTGTTTTATGAAGGGGTATGGTTAGAATGAGGATTG
>NW_027182883.1:632500-645000 GCF_041146395.1 Eulemur rufifrons
CACGGTTAAATGCTTGGGTGCGGGTAATGGTTAGGGTCAGGGTTAAGGTTCACGGATAGGGTTAGTGTTAAGGGTTACGGGTAGGTTTAGGGTTCAGGGTTAGAGTTAGCATTAGGGCTTAAGGTTAGGATTAGGCGGTAGGTTAGATTTAGGGTTAGATCTAGGCGTTAGGGTAAGGGCTAGCGTTAGGGTTAAGAGACAGGGTTAGGTTTAATGCTTAGGATTAGGGTTAGGGTTTGGGGTTAAAGTAAGTGTTAGGGGTTAGGTTTAAGGATCAAAGGTTAGGGTTATTTTTAGCTGTAGTGTTAGGGTTAGGGATAAGGGATCCCAGTAGCATTAAGGGTCTTCCTTACTGTAGGGTTAAGGGTTAGGCTTAGAGTTAAAGGTTAAGGTTAGGGTCAGTGTTAAGATGTAGGGTGAGGGCTAACGGTTAGGGTAAAGGTTAAGCGTTAGGGTTAGGGATTAGTGATTAGGGTTTTTGGTTAGTGTTAGGGTTAGCGGTTAGGAGTTAGTGTTTTATGAAGGGGTATGGTTAGAATTAGGATTGGGGTTAGAGTTAGGGTGAGGTATAGGTGTTAGGTTTAGGGGTTAGTTTTAGGGTAAAAGGATAGGATTAGGATTACGGGTTGGGCTTAGGTTTAGGGTTAAAGTTTACTGCCAGGGTTAGGGATAGGGTTCAGGGTTAGCTTTAGGGGTTCTGGTTAGGGTTAGGTGTTAGGTTAGTGTCAGGGTTAGGTCTAGTCGTGAGGGTAAGGTTTAGGGTTAGCTTTAAGAGCTAGGGTTAGGTTTAATGGTTAGGAATAGGATTAGGGTTAAGGGTTAGGGTAAGGCTTAGGGGTTAGGGTGAAGGGTTAGGGTTTTTGTTAGGCATAGCGTTGGGGTTAGAAGTAAGGGTTACTGTCAGTGTTAGGGTTGTAGGTAGGGTTACGGTTAAGGTTAGCGGTTTAGAATTAGGGTTAGGGATTAGGTGTCACAGTGATGACTAGGAGATAGGGTTAGAATTATGGGATAGGGGTTGTTCTCAGGAAATGGGTTATGCATTAACGTTAGGATAAGAGGTTAAAGTTAGGCGCACGGTGAGGTTTACGTGTTAAGGGGAGAAATAGGAACAGGGTTGGGTGTTATGTTCAGGGTTAGGGTTATCTGTTAACGGTATTGTTTATGCTTAGCGCACGGGCCCTGTCTGCATTAGGCGGGCGGGGGGAGTTTAGGGGGCTGGGATTGTACCCGGGAACCCACTCTATCATACTCTGGGTATGGGCCCGTGGGTTTCACGCAGGACACAGTGGTAGAGCCTCCTTTCACGCATGGCATGGGAGGATTGCAGGCTTTCTAAACTCTAAGAAAGCAAGAAGTCTGAGAATTAGATTTAGGGGTAGGATTATGGTTAGGGTTAAGGATGAAGTTTAGTGTTAGGGTGAGGGCTTAGGGTTAGGGATTAGGGTTAGGGTTAAAGGTTACTCTTAGGTTTAACGGTTACACTTTGGTTTAGGGTTGAGGTTTACGGTTAGGGTTAAGATGAGGGGTTAGGGTTAGGTACAGGGTTAGGGTTAAGTGTTAGGTTTAGGGTTGAAGATTAGGATTAGGGTTAGGATTAAAGGTTAGCGTGAGAGTTAACGCTTAGGGTTAAGGTTAAGAGTTAGTGTTTAGGGTTAGGGTTAGGGTTAGGGTTAGTTTTAGGTTTAGAGTTATGTGCTACGGTTTGTGTTAGAGGTTAGGGTTATGTTTACTGTTCACGGTTAGGGTTACGTTTAGGGGTTAGCATTAGGGTTAGGGTTCGGGTTAGGGTTAAGGGATAGGATTAGGGTTAAGTGTTGGTCTAAGGGTTAGGGTTTAGTGTTAGGGTTATCATTAAGGATTAGGGGTAGGGTCAGGGTTAAATGCTTGGGTGCGGGTAATGGTTAGGGTCAGGGTGAAGGTTCACGCATAGGGTTAGTGTTAAGGGTTACGGGTAGGTTTAGGGTTCAGGGTTAGTGTTAGCATTAGGGCTTAAGGTTAGGATTAGGCGGTAGGTTAGATTTAGGGTTAGATCTAGGCGTTAGGGTAAGGGCTAGCGTTAGGGTTAAGAGACAGGGTTAGGTTTAATGCTTAGGATTAGGGTTAGGGTTTGGGGTTAAAGTAAGTGTTAGGGGTTAGGTTTAAGGATCAAAGGTTAGGGTTATTTTTAGCTGTAGTGTTAGGGTTAGGGATAAGGGATCCCATTAGCATTAAGGGTCTTCCTTCCTGTAGGGTTAAGGGTTAGGCTTAGAGTTAAAGGTTAAGGTTAGGGTCAGTGTTAAGATGTAGGGTGAGGGCTAACGGTTAGGGTAAAGGTTAAGCGTTAGGGTTAGGGATTAGTGATTAGGGTTTTTGGTTAGTGTTAGGGTTAGCGGTTAGGAGTTAGTGTTTTATCAAGGGGTATGGTTAGAATTAGGATTGGGGTTGGAGTTAGGGTGAGGTATAGGGGTTAGGTTTAGGGGTTAGTTTTAGGGTAAAAGGATAGGATTAGGGTTACGGGTTGGGCTTAGGTTTAGGGTTAAAGTTTACTGCTAGGGTTAGGGATAGGGTTCAGGGTTAGCTTTAGCGGTTCTGGTTAGGGTTAGGTGTTAGGATAGTGTCAGGGTTAGGTGTTAGGTTAATGTCATGGTTAGGTCTAGTCATGAGGGTAAGGTTTAGGGTTAGCTTTAAGAGCTAGGGTTAGGTTTAATGGTTAGGATTAGGATTAGGGTTAAGGGTTAGGGTAAGGCTTAGGGGTTAGGGTGAAGGGGTAGGGTCAGGGGTTAGGGTTTTTGTTAGGCATAGCGTTGGGGTTAGAAGTAAGGGTTACTGTCAGTGTTAGGGTTGTAGGTAGGGTTATGGTTAGGGTTAGCGGTTTAGAATTAGGGTTAGCGATTAGGTGTCACAGTGATGACTAGGAGATAGGGTTAGAATTATGGGATAGGGGTTGTTCTCAGGAAATGGGTTATGCATTAACGTTAGGATAAGAGGTTAAAGTTAGGCGCACGGTGAGGTTTACGTGTTAAGGGGAGAAATAGGAACAGTGTTGGGTGTTATGTTCAGGGTTAGGGTTATCTGTTAAAGGTATTGTTTATGCTTAGCGCACGGGCCCTGTCTGCATTAAGGCGGGCGGGGGGAATTTAGGGGGCTGAGATTGTACCCGGGAACCCACTCTATCATTCGCTGGGTATGGGCCCGTGGGTTTCATGCAGGACACAGTGGTAGAGCCTCCTTTCACGCATGGCATGGGAGGATTGCAGGCTTTCTAAACTCTAAGAAAGCAAGAAGTCTGAGAATTAGATTTAGGGTTAGGATTTTGGTTATGTTTAAGGATGAAGTTTAGTGTTAGGGTGAGGGCTTAGGGTTAGGGATTAGGGTTATGGTTAAAGGTTACTCTTAGGTTTAACGGTTACACTTTGGTTTAGGGTTGAGGTTTACGGTTAGGGTTAAGATGAGGGGTTAGGGTTAGGTACAGGGTTAGGGTTAAGTGTTAGGTTTAGGGTTGAAGATTAGGATTAGGGTTAGGATTAAAGGTTAGCGTGAGAGTTAACGCTTAGGTTTAAGGTTAAGAGTTAGGGTTTAGGGTTAGGTTTAGGGTTAGGGTTCGTTTTAGGGTTAGAGTTATGTGCTATGGTTTGTGTCAGAGGTTAGGATTAGGTTTACTGGTCACGGTTAGGGTTACGTTTAGAGGGTAGCATTAGGGTTAGGGTTAGGGTTAGGGTTAAGGGATAGGATTAGGGTTAAGTGTTGGGCTTAGGGTTAGGGTTTAGTGTTAGGGTTATCATTAAGGATTAGTGTTAGGGTCAGGGTTAAATGCTTGGGTGCGGGTAATGGTTAGGGTCAGGGTTAAGGTTCACGGATAGGGTTAGTGTTAAGGGTTACGGGTAGGTTTAGGCTTCAGGGTTAGAGTTAGCATTAGGGCTTAAGGTTAGGATTAGGCGGTAGGTTAGATTTAGGGTTAGATCTAGGCGTTAGGGTAAGGGCTAGCGTTAGGGTTAAGAGATAGGGTTAGGTTTAATGCTTAGGATTAGGGTTAGGGTTTGGAGTTAAAGTAAGTGTTAGGGGTTAGGTTTAAGGATCCAAGGTTAGGGTTACTTTGAGCTGTAGTGTTAGGGTTAGGGATAAGGGATCCCATTAGCATTAAGGGTCTTCCTTACTGTAGGGTTAAGGGTTAGGCTTAGAGTTAAAGGTTAAGGTGAGGGTCAGTGTTAAGATTTAGGGTGAGGGTTAACGGTTAGGGTAAAGGTTAAGCGTTAGGGTTAGGGATTAGTGATTAGTGTTTTTGGTTAGTGTTAGGGTTAGCGGTTAGGAGTTAGTGTTTTATGAAGGGGTATGGTTAGAATTAGGATTGGAGTTAGAGTTAGGGTGAGGTATAGGGGTTAGGTTTAGGGGTTAGTTTTAGGGTAAAAGGATAGGATTAGGGTTACGGGTTGGGCTTAGGTTTAGGGTTAAAGTTTACTGCTAGGGTTAGGGATAGGGTTCAGGGTTAGCTTTAGGGGTTCTGGTTAGGGTTAGGTGTTAGGTTAGTGTCAGGGTTAGGTCTAGTCGTGAGGGTAAGGTTTAGGGTTAGCTTTAAGAGCTAGGGTTAGGTTTAATGGTTAGGATTAGGATTAGGGTTAAGGGTTAGGGTAAGGCTTAGGGGTTAGGGTGAAGGGTTACGTCAAGGGTTAGGGTTTTTGTTAGGCATAGCGTTGGGATTAGAAGTAAGGGTTACTGTGAGTGTTAGGTTTGTAGGTAGGCTTACGGTTAGGGTTAGCGATTTAGAATTAGGGTTAGGGATTAGGTGTCACAGTGATGACTAGGAGATAGGGTTAGAATTATGGGATAGGGGTTGTTCTCAGGAAATGGGTTATGCATTAACGTTAGGATAAGAGGTTAAAGTTAGGCGCACGGTGAGGTTTACGTGTTAAGGGGAGAAATAGGAACAGGGTTGGGTGTTATGTTCAGGGTTAGGGTTATCTGTTAAAGATATTGTTTATGCTTAGCGCACGGGCCCTGTCTGCATTAGGCGGGCGGGGGGAGTTTAGGGGGCTGGGATTGTACCCGGGAACCCACTCTATCATACTCTGGGTATGGGCCCGTGGTTTTCATGCAGGACACAGTGGTAGAGCCTCCTTTCACGCATGGCATGGGAGTATTGCAGGCTTTCTAAACTCTAAGAAACCAAGAAGCCTGAGAATTAGATTTAGGGTTAGGATTCTGGTTAGGGTTAAGGATGAAGTTTAGTGTTAGGGTGAGGGCTTAGTGTTAGGGAATAGGGTTAGGGTTAAAGGTTACTCTTAGTTTTAACGGTTACACTTTGGTTTAGGGTTGAGGTTTACGGTTAGGGTTAAGATGAGGGGTTAGGGTTAGGTACAGGGTTAGGGTTAAGTGTTAGGTTTAGGGTTGAAGATTAGGATTAGGGTTAGGATTAAAGGTTAGCGTGAGAGTTAACGCTTAGGGTTAAGGTTAAGAGTTAGGGTTTATTGTTAGGGATAGGGTTAGGTTTAGTTTTAGGGTTAGAGTTATGTGCTATGGTTTGTGTTAGCGGTTAGGGTTAGGTTTACTGGTCACGATTGGGGTTACGTTTAGGGGGTGGCATTAGGATTAGGGTTAGGGTTAAGGGATAGGATTAGGGTTAAGTGTTGGGCTTAGGGTTAGGGTTTAGTGTTAGTTTTATAATTAAGGATTAGGGTTAGAATCGGGGTTAAATGCTTGGGTGCGGATAATGGTTAGGGTCAGGGTGAAGGTTCACGCATAGGGTTAGTGTTAAGGGTTACGGGTAGGTTTAGGGTTCAGGGTTAGTGTTAGCATTAGGGCTTAAGGTTAGGATTAGGCGGTAGGTTAGATTTAGGGTTAGATCTAGGCGTTAGGGTAAGGGCTAGCGTTAGGGTTAAGAGATAGGGTTAGGTTTAATGCTTAGGATTAGGGTTAGGGTTTGGGGTTAAAGTAAGTGTTAGGGGTTAGGTTTAAGGATCCAAGGTTTGGGTTATTTTTAGCTGTAGTGTTAGGGTTAGGGATAAGGGATCCCATTAGCATTAAGGGTCTTCCTTACTGTAGGGTTAAGGGTTAGGCTTAGAGTTAAAGGTAAGGTTAGAGTCAGTGTTAAGATTTAGGATGAGGGTTAACGGTCAGGGTAAAGGTTAAGCGTTAGGGTTAGGGATAAGTGATTAGGGTTTTTGGTTAGTGTTAGGACTAGCTGTTAGGAGTTAGTGTTTTATGAAGGGGTATGGTTAGAATTAGGATTGGGGTTAGAGTTAGGGTGAGGTATAGGGGTTAGGTTTAGGGGTTAGTTTTAGGGTAAAAGGATAGGATTAGGGTTACGGGTTGGGCTTAGGTTTAGGGTTAAAGTTTACTGCTAGGGTTAGGGATAGGGTTCAGGGTTAGCTTTAGGGGTTCTGGTTAGGGTTAGGTGTTAGGTTAGTGTCAGGGTTAGGTCTAGTCGTGAGGGTAAGGTTTAGGGTTAGTTTTAAGAGCTAGGGTTAGGTTTAATGGTTAGGATTAGGATTAGGGTTAAGGGTTAGGGTAAGGCTTAGGGGTTACGGTAAAGGTTTAGGGTCAAGGGTTAGGGTTTTTGTTAGGCATAGCGTTGGGGTTAGAAGTAAGGGTTACTGTCAGTGTAAGGTTGTAGGTAGGGTTGTGGTTAGGGTTAGCGGTTTAGAATTAGGGTTAGGGATTAGGTGTCACAGTGATGACTAGGAGATAGGGTTAGAATTATGGGATAGGGGTTGTTCTCAGGAAATGGGTTATGCATTAACGTTAGGATAAGAGGTTAAAGTTAGGCGCACGGTGAGGTTTACGTGTTAAGGGGAGAAATAGGAACAGGGTTGGGTGTTATGTTTAGGGTTAGGGTTATCTGTTAAAGGCATTGTTTATGCTTAGAGCACGGGCCCTGTCTGCATTAGGTGGGCGGGGGGAGTTTAGGGGGCTGGGATTGTACCCGGGAACCCACTCTATCATACTCTGGGTATGGGCCCGTGGGTTTCATGCAGGACACAGGGGTAGAGCCTCCTTTCACGCATGGCATGGGAGGATTGCAGGCTTTCTAAACTCTAAGAAAGCAAGAAGTCTGAGAATTAGATTTAGGGTTAGGATTCTGGTTAGGGTTAAGGATGAAGTTTAGTGTTAGGGTGAGGGCTTAGGGTTAGGGATTAGGGTTAGGGTTAAAGGTTACTCTTAGGTTTAACGGTTACACTTTGGTTTAGGGTTGAGGTTTACGGTTAGGGTTAAGATGAGGGGATAGGGTTTGGTACAGGGTTAGGGTTAAGTGTTAGGTTTAGGGTTTAAGATTAGGATTAGGGTTAGGATTAAAGGTTAGCGTGAGAGTTAACGCTTAGTGTTAAGGTTAAGAGTTAGGGTTTAGGGTTAGGGTTAAGGTTAGTGTTAGTTTTAGGGTTAGAGTTATGTGCTATGGTTTGTGTAAGAGGTTAGGGTTAGGTTTACTGGTCAGGGTTAGGGTTACGTTTAGGGGGTAGCATTAGGGTTAGGGTTAGGGTTAAGGGATAGGATTAGGTTTAAGTGTTGGGATTAGGGTTAGGGTTTAGTGTTAGGGTTAGCATTAAGGATTAGGGTTATGGTCATGGTTAAATGCTTGGGTGCGTGTAATGGTTAGGGTCAGGGTTAAGGTTCACGGATAGGGTTAGTGTTAAGGGTTACGGGTAGGTTTAGGGTTCAGGGTTAGTGTTAGCATTAGGGCTTAAGGTTAGGATTAGGCGGTAGGTTACATTTAGGGTTAGATCTAGGCGTTAGGGTAAGGGCTAGGGTTAGGGTTAAGAGATAGGGTTAGGTTTAATGCGTAGGATTAGGGGTAGGGTTTGGGGTTAAAGTAAGTGTTAGGGGTTAGGTTTAAGGATCCAAGGTTAGGGTTATTTTTAGCTGTAGAGATAGGGTTAGGGAAAAGGGATCCCATTAGCATTAAGGGTCTTCCTTACTGTAGGGTTAAGGGTTAGGCTTAGAGTTAAAGGTTAAGGTTAGGGTCAGTGTTAAGATTTAGGGTGAGGGTTAACGGTTAGGGTTAAAGTTAAGCGTTAGGGTTAGGGATTAGTCATTAGAATTTTTGGTTAGTGTTAGGGTTAGCGGTTAGGAGTTACTGTCTTATGAAGCGGCATGGTTAGAATTAGGATTGGGGTTAGAGTTAGGGTGAGGTTTAGGGGTTAGGTTTAGGGGTTAGTTTTAGGGTAAAAGGATAGGATTAGGGTTATGGGTTGGGCTTAGGTTTAGGGTTAAAGTTTACTGCTGGGTTTAGGGATAGGGTTCAGGGTTAGCTTTAGGGGTTCTGGTTAGGGTTAGGTGTTAGGTTAGTTTCAGGGTTAGGTCTAGTCGTCAGGGTAAGGTTTAGGGGTAGCTTTAAGAGCTAGGGTTAGGTTTAATGGTTAGGATTAGGATTAGGGTTAAGGGTTAGGGTAAGGCTTAGGAGTTAGGGTGAAGGGTTAGGGTCAAGGGTTAGGGTTTTTGTTAGGCATAGCGTTGGGGTTAGAATAAGGGTTACTGTCAGTGTTAGGGTTGTAGGTAGGGTTACGGTTAGGGTTAGCGGTTTAGAATTAGGGTTAGGGATTAGGTGTCACAGTGATGACTAGGAGATAGGGTTAGCATTATGGGATAGGGGTTGTTCTCAGGAAATGGGTTATGCATTAACGTTAGGATAAGAGGTTAAAGTTAGGCGCACGGTGAGGTTTACGTGTTAAGGGGAGAAATAGGAACAGGGTTGGGTGTTATGTTCAGGGTTGGGGTTATCTGTTAAAGGTATTGTTTATGCTTAGCGCACGGGCCCTGTCTGCATTAAGCGGGTGGGGGGAGTTTAGGGGGCTGGGATTGTACCCGGGAACCCACTCTATCATACTCTGGGTATGGGCCCGTTGGTTTCATGCAGGACACAGTGGTAGAGCCTCCTTTCACGCATGGCATAGGAGAATTGCAGGCTTTCTAAACTCTAAGAAAGCAAGAAGTCTGAGAATTAGATTTAGGGTTAGGATTCTGGTTAGGGTTAAGGATGAAGTTTAGTGTTAGGGTGAGGGCTTAGGGTTAGGGATTAGGGTTAGGTTTAAAGGTTACTCTTAGGTTTAACGGTTACACTTTGGTTTAGGGTTGAGGTTTACGGTTAGGGTTAAGATGAGGGGTTAGGGTTAGGTACAGGGTTAGGGTTAAGTGTTAGGTTTAGGGTTGAAGATTAGGATTAGGGTTAGGATTAAAGGTTAGCGTGAGAGTTAACGCTTAGGGTTAAGGTTAAGAGTTAGGGTTTAGGGTTAGGGTTAGGGTTAGTTTTAGGGTTAGAGTTATGTGCTATGGTTTGTGTTAGAGTTTAGGGTTAGGTTTACTGGTCATGGTAAGGGTTACGTTTAGGGGTTAGCATTAGGGTTAGTGTTAGGGTTAAGGTTAAGGGATAGGATTAGGGTTAAGTGTTGGGCTTAGGGTTAGGGTTTAGTGTTAAGGTTAGCATTAAGGATTAGGGTTAGGGTCAGGGTTAAATGCTTGGGTGCGGGTAATGGTTAGGGTCAGGGTTTAGGTTCACGGATAGGGTTAGTGTTCAGGGTTACGGATAGGTTTAGGGTTCAGCGTTAGTGTTAGCATTAGGGCTTAAGGTTAGGATTAGGCGGTAGGTTGGATTTAGGGTTAGATCTAGGCGTTAGGGTAAGGGCTAGCGTTAGGGTTAAGAGATAGGGTTAGGTTTAACGCTTAGGATTAGGGTTAGGGTTTGGGGTTAAAGTAAGTGTTAGGGGTTAGGTTTAAGGATCCAAGGTTAGGGTTATTTTTAGCTGTAGTGTTAGGGTTAGGGATAAGGGATCCCATTAGCATTAAGGGTCTTCCTTACTGTAGGGTTAAGGGTTAGGCTTAAAGTTAAAGGTTAAGGTTAGGGTCAGGGTTAAGATTTAGGGTGAGGGTTAACGGTTAGGGTAAAGGTTAAGCATTAGTGTTAGGGATTAGTGATTAGGGTTTTTGGTTAGTGTTAGGGTTAGCGGTTAGGAGTTAGTGTTTTATGAAGGGGTATGTTTAGAATTAGGATTGGGGTTAGAGTTAGGGTGAGGTATAGGGGTTAGGTTTAGGGGTTAGTTTTAGGGTAAAAGGTTAGGATTAGGGTTACGGGTTGGGCTTAGTTTTAGGGTTAAAGTTTACTGCTGGGGTTAGGGATAGGGTTCAGGGTTAGCTTTAGGGGTTCTGGTTAGGGTTAGGTGTTAGGTTAGTGTCAGGGTTAGGTCTAGTCGTGAGGGTAAGGTTTAGGGTTAGCTTTAAGAGCTAGGGTTAGGTTTCATGGTTAGGATTAGGATTAGGGTTAAGGGTTAGGGTAAGGCTTAGGGGTTAGGGTGAAGGCTTAGGGTCAAGGGTTAGAGTTTTTGTTAGGCATAGCGTTGGGGTTAGAAGTAAGGGTTACTGTCAGTGTTAGGGTTGTAGGTAGGGTTACGGTTACGGTTAGGGTTAGCGGTTTAGAATTAGGGTTAGGGATTAGGTGTCACAGTGATGACTAGGAGATAGGGTTAGAATTATGGGATGGGGTTGTTCTCAGGAAATGGGTTATGCATTAACGTTAGGATAAGAGGTTAAAGTTAGGCGCACGGTGAGGTTTACGTGTTAAGGGGAGAAATAGGAACAGGGTTGGGTGTTATGTTCAGGGTTAGGGTTATCTGTTAAAGGTATTGTTTATGCTTAGCGCACGGGCCCTGTCTGCATTAGGCGGGTGGGGGGAGTTTAGGGGGCTGGGATTGTACCGGGGAACCCACTCTATCATACTCTGGGTATGGGCCCGTGGGTTTCATGCAGGACACAGTGGTAGAGCCTCCTTTCACGCATGGCATGGGAGGATTGCAGGCTTTCTAAACTCTAAGAAAGCAAGAAGTCTGAGAATTAGATTTAGGGGTAGGATTATGGTTAGGGTTAAGGATGAAGTTTAGTGTTAGGGTGAGGGCTTAGGGTTAGGGATTAGGGTTAGGGTTAAAGATTACTCTTAAGTTTAACGGTTACACTTTGGTTTAGGGTTGAGGTTTACGGTTAGGGTTAAGATGAGGGGTTAGGTTTTGGTACAGGGTTAGGGTTAGGTGTTAGGTTTAGGGTTGAAGATTAGGATTAGGGTTAGGATTAAAGGTTAGCGTGAGAGTTAACGCTTAGGGTTAAGGTTAATAGTTAGGGTTTAGGGTTAGGGTTAGGGTTAGGGGTAGTTTTAGGGTTAGAGTTATGTGCTATGGTTTGTGTAAGAGGTTAGGGTTAGGTTTACTGCTCAGGGTTAGGGTTACGTTTAGGGGGTAGCATTAGGGTTAGGGTTAGGGTTAAGGGATAGGATTAGGGTTAAGTGTTGGGCTTAGGGTTAGGGTTTAGTGTTAGGGTTAGCATTAAGGATTAGGGTTATGGTCATGGTTAAATGCTTGGGTGCGGGTAATGGTTAGGGTCAGGGTTAAGGTTCACGGATAGGGTTAGTGTTAAGGGTTACGGGTAGGTTTAGGGTTCAGGGTTAGTGTTAGCATTAGGGCTTAAGGTTAGGATTAGGCGGTAGGTTACATTTAGGGTTAGATCTAGGCGTTAGGGTAAGGGCTAGGGTTAGGGTTAAGAGATAGGGTTAGGTTTAATGCTTAGGATTAGGGTTAGGGTTTGGGGTTAAAGTAAGTGTTAGGGGTTAGGTTTAAGGATCCAAGTTTAGGGTTATTTTTAGCTGTAGAGTTAGGGTTAGGGATAAGGGATCCCATTAGCATTAAGGGTCTTCCTTACTGTAGGGTTAAGGGTTAGGCTTAGAGTTAAAGGTTAAGGTTAGGGTCAGTGTTAAGATTTAGGGTGAGGGTTAACGGTTAGGGTTAAAGTTAAGCGTTAGGGTTAGGGATTAGTGATTAGAGTTTTTGGTTAGTGTTAGGGTTAGCGGGTAGGAGTTAGTGTCTTATGAAGTGGCATGGTTAGAATTAGGATTGGGGTTAGACTTAGGGTGAGGTATAGGGGTTAGGTTTAGGGGTTAGTTTTAGGGTAAAAGGATAGGATTAGGGTTACAGGTTGGGCTTAGGTTTAGGGTTAAAGTTTACTGCTGGGTTTAGGGATAGGGTTCAGGGTTAGCTTTAGGGGTTCTGGTTAGGGTTAGGTGTTAGGTTAGTGTCAGGGTTAGGTCTAGTCGTGAGGGTAAGGTTTAGGGTTAGCTTTAAGAGCTAGGGTTAGGTTTAATGGTTAGGATTAGGATTAGGGTTAAGGGTTAGAGTAAGGCTTAGGGGTTAGGGTGAAGGGTTAGGGTCAAGGGTTAGGGTTTTTGTTAGGCATAGCGTTGGGGTTAGAAGTAAGGGTTACTGTCAGTGTTAGGGTTGTAGGTAGGGTTACGGTTAGGGTTAGCGGTTTAGAATTAGGGTTAGGGATTAGGTGTCACAGTGATGACTAGGAGATAGGGTTAGCATTATGGGATAGGGGTTGTTCTCAGGAAATGGGTTATGCATTAACGTTAGGATAAGAGGTTAAAGTTAGGCGCACGGTGAGGTTTACGTGTTAAGGGGAGAAATAGGAACAGGGTTGGGTGTTATGTTCAGGGTTGGGGTTATCTGTTAAAGGTATTGTTTATGCTTAGCGCACGGGCCCTGTCTGCATTAAGC
>NW_027182883.1:650000-685000 GCF_041146395.1 Eulemur rufifrons
GGGATTGTACCCGGGAACCCGCTCTATCATACTCTGGGTATGGGCCCGTCGGTTTCATGCAGGACACAGTGGTGGAGCCTCCTTTAAGGCATGGCATGGGAGGATTGCAGGCTTTCTAAACTCTAAGAAAGCAAGAAGTCTGACAATTAGATTTAGGGGTAGGATTATGGTTAGGGTTAAGGACGAAGTATAGTGTTAGGGTGAGGGCTTAGCGTCAGGGATTAGGGTTAGGGTTAAAGGTTACTCTTAGGTTTAACGGTTACACTTTGGTTTAGGGTTGAGGTTTACGGTTAGGTTTAAGATGAGGGGTTAGGGTTTGGTACAGGGTTAGGGTTAAGTGTTAGGTTTAGGGTTGAAGATTAGGATTAGGGTTAGGATTAAAGGTTAGTGTGAGAGTTAACGCTTAGTGTTAAGGTTAAGAGTTAGGGTTTAGGGTTAGGGTTAGGGTTAGTTTTAGGGTTCGAGTTATGTGCTATGGTTTGTGTTAGAGTTTAGGTTTAGGTTTACTGGTCACGGTGAGGGTTACGTTTAGGGGTTAGCATTAGGGTTAGGGTTAAGGGATAGGATTAGCGTTAAGTGTTGGGCTTAGGGTTAGGGTTAGGTTTAGGGTTATCATTAAGGATTAAGGTTAGGTTCAGGGTTAAATTCTTGGGTGAGGGGAATGGTTAGGGTCAGGATTAAGGTTGACGGATAGGGTTAGTGTTAAGGGTTACGGGTAGGTTTCGGGTTCAGGGTTAGAGTTAGCATTAGGGCTTAAGGTTAGGATTAGGCGGTAGGTTAGATTTAGGGTTAGATCTAGGCCTTAGGGTAAGGGCTAGCGTTAGGGTTAAGAGATAGGGTTAGGTTTAATGCTTAGGAATAGGCTTAGGGTTTGGGGTTAAAGTAAGTGTTAGGGGTTAGGTTTAAGGATCCAAGGTTAGGGTTATTTTTAGCTGTAGTGTTAGGGTTAGGGATAAGGGATCCCATTAGCATTAAGGGTCTTCCTTACTGTAGGGTTAAGGGTTAGGCTTAGAGTTAAAGGTTCAGGTTAGGGTCAGTGTTAAGATTTAGGGTGAGGGTTAACGGTTAGGGTAAAGGTTAAGCGTAAGGGTTAGGGATTAGTTATTAGGGATTTTGGTTAGTGTTAGTGTTAGCGGTTAGGAGTTAGTGTTTTATGAAGGGGTATGGTTAGAATTAGGATTGGGGTTAGAGTTAGGGTGAGGTATAGGGGTTAGGTTTAGGGGTTAGTTTTAGGGTAAAAGGATAGGATTAGGGTTACGGGTAGGGCTTAGGTTTAGGGTTAAAGTTTACTGCTAGGGTTAGGGATAGGGTTCCGGGTTAGCTTTAGGGGTTCTGGTTAGGGTTAGGAGTTAGGTTAGTGTCAGGGTTAGGTCTAGTCGTGAGGGTAAGGTTTAGGGTTAGCTTTAAGAGCTAGGGTTAGGTTTCATGGTTAGGATTAGGATTAGGGTTAAGGGTTAGGGTAAGGCTTAGGGGTTAGGGTGAAGGGTTAGGGTTTTTGTTAGGCATAGCGTTGGGGTTAGAAGTAAGGGTTACTGTCAGTGTTAGGGTTGTAGGTAGGGTTACGGTTAGGGTTAGCGGTTTAGAATTAGGGTTAGGGATTAGGTGTCACAGTGATGACTAGGAAATAGGGTTAGAATTATGGGATAGGGGTTGTTCTCAGGAAATGGGTTATGCATTAACGTTAGGATAAGAGGTTAAAGTTAGGCGCACGGTGAGGTTTACGTGTTAAGGGGAGAAATAGGAACAGGGTTGGGTGTTATGTTCAGGGTTAGGGTTATCTGTTAAAGGTATTGTTTATGCTTAGCGCACGGGCCCTGTCTGCATTAGGCGGGCGGGGGGAGCTTAGGGGGCTGGGATTGTACCGGGGAACCCACTCTATCATACTCTGGGTATGGGCCCATGGGTTTCATGCAGGACACAGCGGTAGAGTCTCCTTTCACGCATGGCATGGGAGGATTGCAGGCTTTCTAAACTCTAAGAAAGCAAGAAGTCTGAGAATTAGATTTAGAGTTAGGATTCTGGTTAGGGTTAAGGATGAAGTTTAGTGTTAGGGTGAGGGCTTAGGGTTAGGGATTAGGGTTAGGGTTAAAGGTTACTCTTAGGTTTAACGGTTACACTTTGGTTTCGGGTTGAGGTTTACGGTTAGGGTTAAGATGAGGGGTTAGGGTTTGGTACAGGGTTAGGGTTAAGTGTTAGGTTTAGGGTTGAAGATTAGGATTAGGGTTAGGATTAAAGGTTAGCGTGAGAGTTAACGCTTAGGGTAAAGGTTAAGAGTTAGGGTTTAGGGTTAGGGTTAGGGTTAGTTTTAGGGTTAGAGTTATGTGCTATGGTTTGTGTTAGAGGTTAGGGTTAGGTTTACTGGTCACGGTTAGGGTTACATTTAGGGGTTAGCATTAGGGTTTCGGTTAGGGTTAGGATTAAGGGATAGGATTAGGGTTAAGTGTTGGGCTTAGGGTTAGGGTTTAGTGTTAGGGTTAGCATTAAGCATTAGGGTTAGGGTCAGGGTTAAATGCTAGGGTGCGGGTAATGGTTAGGGTCAGGGTTTAGGTTCACGGATAGGGTTAGTGTTAAGGGTTACGGGTAGGTTTAGGGTTCAGGGTTAGTGTTAGCATTAGGGCTTAAGCTTAGGATTAGGCGGTAGGTTAGATTTAGGGTTAGATCTAGGCGTTAGGGTAAGGGCTAGCGTTAGGGTTAAGAGATAGGGTTAGGTTTAAGGCTTAGGATTAGGGTTAGGGTTTGGGGTTAAAGTAAGTGTTAGGGGTTAGATTTAAGGATCCAAGGTTAGGGTTATTTTTAGCTGTAGTGTTAGGGTTAGGGATAAGGGATCCCATTAGCATTAAGGGTCTTCCTTACTGTAGGGTTAAGGGTTAGGCTTAGAGTTAAAGGTTAAGGTTAGGGTCAGTGTTAAGATTTAGGGTGAGGGTTAACGGTTAGGGTAAAGGTTAAGCGTTAGGGTTAGGGATTAGTGATTAGGGATTTGGTTAGTGTTAGGGTTAGCGGTTAGGAGTTAGTGTTTTATGAAGGGGTATGGTTAGAATTAGGATTGGGGTTAGAGTTAGGGTGAGGTATAGGGGTTAGGTTTAGGGGTTAGTTTTAGGGTAAAAGGATAGGATTAGGGTTACGGGTTGGGCTTAGGTTTAGGGTTAAAGTTTACTGCTAGGGTTAGGGATTGGGTTCAGGGTTAGCTTTAGGGGTTCTGGTTAGGGTTAGGTGTTAGGTTAGTATCAGGGTTAGGTCTACTCGTGACGGTAAGGTTTAGGGTTAGCTTTAAGAGCTAGGGTTAGGTTTAATGGTTAGCATTAGGATTAGGGTTTAGGGTTAGGGTAAGGCTTAGGGGTTAGGGTGAAGGGTTAGGGTCAAGGGTTAGGGTTTTTGTTAGGCATAGCGTTGGGGTTAGAAGTAAGGGTTACTGTGAGTGTTAGGGTTGTAGGTAGGGTTACGGTTAGGGTTAGCGGTTTAGAATTAGGGTTAGGGATTAGGTGTCACAGTGATCACTAGGAGATAGGGTTAGAATTATGTGATAGGGGTTGTTCTCAGGAAATGGGTTATGCATTAACGTTAGGATAAGAGGTTAAAGTTAGGCGCACGGTGAGGTTTACGTGTTAAGGGGAGAAATAGGAACAGGGTTGGGTGTTATGTTCAGGGTTAGGGTTATCTGTTAAAGGTATTGTTTATGCTTAGCGCACGGGCCCTGTCTGCATTAGGCGGGCGGGGGGAGTTTAGAGGGCTGGGATTGTACCCGGGAACCCACTCTATCATACTCTGGGTATGGGCCCGTGGGTTTCATGCAGGACAAGGTGGTAGAGCCTCCTTTCAAGCATGGCATGGGAGGATTGCAGGCTTTCTAAACTCTAAGAAAGCAAGAAGTCTTTGAATGAGATTTAGGGTTAGGATTCTGGTTAGGGTTAAGGATGAAGTTTAGTGTTAGGGTGAGGGCTTAGTGTTAGGGATTAGGGTTAGGGTTAAAGGTAACTCTTAGGTTTAACGGTTACACTTTGGTTTAGGGTTGAGGTTTACGGTTAGGGTTAAGATGAGGGGTTAGGGTTTGGTACAGGGTTAGGGTTAAGTGTTAGGTTTAGGGTTGAAGATTAGGATTAGGGTTAGGATTAAAGGTTAGCGTGAGAGTTAACACTTAGTGTTAAGGTTATGATTTAGGGTTTAGGGTTAGGGTTAGGGTTAGTTTTAGGGTTAGAGTTATGTGCTATGGTTTGTGTTAGAGGTTAGGGTTAGGTTTACTGGTCACGGTTAGGGTTACGTTTAGGGGTTAGCATTAGGGTTAGGGTTAGGTTTAAGGGATAGGATTAGGGTTAAGTGTTGGGCTTAGGGTTAGGGTTTAGTGCTGGGTTATCATTAAGGATTAGGGTTAGGGTCAGGGTTAAATGCTTGGGTGCGGGTAATGGTTAGGGTCAGGGTTAAGGTTCACGGATAGGGTTAGTGTTAAGGGTTACGGGTAGGTTTAGGGTCAGGGTTAGTGTTAACATTAGGGCTAAAGGTTAGGATTAGGCGGTAGGTTAGATTTAGGGTTAGATCTAGGCCTTAGGGTAAGGGCTAGCGTTAGGGTTAAGAGATAGGGTTAGGTTTAATGCTTAGGAATAGGCTTAGGGTTTGGGGTTAAAGTAAGTGTTAGGGGTTAGGTTTAAGGATCCAAGGTTAGGGTTATTTTTAGCTGTAGTGTTAGGGTTAGGGATAAGGGATCCCATTAGCATTAAGGGTCTTCCTTACTGTAGGGTTAAGGGTTAGGCTTAGAGTTAAAGGTTAAGGTTAGGGTCAGGGTTAAGATTTAGGGTGAGGGTTAACGGTTAGGGTAAAGATTAAGCGTTAGGGTTAGGGATTAGTGATTAGGGTTTTTGGTTAGTGTTCGGGTTAGCGGTTAGGAGTTAGTGTTTTATGAAGGGGTATGGTTAGAATTAGGATTGGGGTTAGAGTTAGGGTGAGGTATAGGGGTTAGGTTTAGGGGTTAGTTTTAGGGTAAAAGAATAGGATTAGGGTTATGGGTTGGGCTTAGTTTTAGGGTTAAAGTTTACTGCTAGGGTTAGGGATAGGGTTCAGGGTTAGCTTTAGGGGTTCTGGTTAGGGTTAGGTGTTAGGTTAGTGTCAGGGTTAGGTCTAGTCGTGACGGTAAGGTTTAGGGTTAGCTTTAAGAGCTAGGGTTAGGTTTAATGGTTAGGATTAGGATTAGGGTTAAGGTTTAGGGTAAGGCTTAGGGGTTAGGGTGAAGGGTTAGGGTCAAGGGTTAGGGTTTTTGTTAGGCATAGCGTTGGGGTTAGAAGTAAGGGTTACTGTCAGTGTTAGGGTTGTAGGTAGGGTTACGGTTAGGGTTAGCGGTTTAGAATTAGGGTTAGGGATTAGGTGTCACAGTGATGACTAGGAGATAGGGTTAGAATTATGGGATAGGGGTTGTTCTCAGGAAATGGGTTATGCATTAACGTTAGGATAAGAGGTTAAAGTTAGGCGCACGGTGAGGTTTACGTGTTAAGGGGAGAAATAGGAACAGGGTTGGGTGTTATGTTCAGGGTTAGGGTTATCTGTTAAAGGTATTGTTTATGCTTAGCGCACGGGCCCTGTCTGCATTAGGCGGGCGGGGGGAGCTTAGGGGGCTGGGATTGTACCCGGGAACCCACTCTATCATACTCTGGGTATGGGCCCATGGGTTTCATGCAGGACACAGCGGTAGAGTCTCCTTTCACGCATGGCATGGGAGGATTGCAGGCTTTCTAAACTCTAAGAAAGCAAGAAGTCTGAGAATTAGATTTAGGGTTAGGATTCTGGTTAGGGTTAAGGATGAAGTTTAGTGTTAGGGTGAGGGCTTAGGGTTAGGGATTAGGGTTAGGGTTAAAGGTTACTCTTAGGTTTAACGGTTACACTGTGGCTTAGGGTTGAGGTTTACGGTTAGGGTTAAGATGAGCGGTTAGGGTTTGGTACAGGGTTAGGGTTAAGTGTTAGGTTTAGGGTTGAAGATTAGGATTAGGGTTAGGATTAAAGGTTAGCGTGAGAGTTAACGCTATGTGTAAAGGATAAGAGTTAGGGTTTAGGGTTAGGGTTAGGGTTAGTTTTAGGGTTAGAGTTATGTGCTATGGTTTGTGTTAGAGGTTAGGGTTAGGTTTACTGGTCATGGTTAGGGTTACGTTTAGGGGTTAGCATTAGGGTTAGGGTTAGGGTTAAGGGATAGGATTAGGGTTAAGTGTTGGGCTTAGGGTTAGGGTTTAGTGTTAGGGTTATCATTATGATTTAGGGTTAGGGTTAGGGTTAAATGCTTGGGTGCGGGTAATGGTTAGGGTCAGGGTTAAGGTTCACGGATAGGGTTAGTGTTAAGGGTTACGGGTAGGCTTAGGGTTAAGGGTTAGTGTTAGCATTAGGGCTTAAGGTTAGGATTAGGCGGTAGGTTAGATTTAGGGTTAGATCTAGGCGTTAGGGTAAGGGTTGCGTTAGGGTTAAGAGATAGGGTTAGGTTTAATGCTTAGGATTAGGGTTAGGGTTTGGGGTTAAAGTAAGAGTTAGGGGTTAGGTTTAAGGATCAAAGGTTAGGGTTATTTTTAGCTGTAGTGTTAGGGTTAGGGATAAGGGATCCCATTAGCATTAAGGGTCTTCCTTACTGTAGGGTTAAGGGTTAGGCTTAGAGTTAAAGGTGAAGGTTAGGGTCAGTGTTAAGATTTAGGGTGAGGGTTAACGGTTAGGGTAAAGGTTAAGCGTTAGGGTTAGGGATTAGTGATTAGGGTTTTTGGTTAGTGTTAGGGTTAGCGGTTAGGAGTTAGTGTTTTATGAAGGGGTATGGTTAGAATTAGGATTGGGGTTAGAGTTAGGGTGAGGTATAGGGGTTAAGTTTAGGGGTTAGTTTTAGGGTAAAAGGATAGGATTAGGGTTACGGGTTGGGCTTAGGTTTAGGGTTAAAGTTTACTGCTAGGGTTAGGGATAGGGTTCAGGGGTTCTGGTTAGGGTTAGGTGTTACGTTAGTGTCAGGGTTAGGTCTAGTCGTGAGGGTAAGGTTTAGGGTTAGCTTTAAGAGCTAGGGTTAGGTTTAATGGTTAGGATTAGGATTAGGGTTAAGGGTTAGGGTAAGGCTTAGGAGTTAGGGTGAAGGGTTAGGGTCAAGGGTTAGGGTTTTTGTTAGGCATAGCGTTGGGGTTAGAAGTAAGGGTTACTGTCAGTGTTAGGGTTGTAGGTAGGGTTACGGTTAGGGTTAGCGGTTTAGAATTAGGGTTAGGGATTAGGTGTCACGGTGATGACTAGGACATAGGGTAAGAATTATGGGATAGGGGTTGTTCTCAGGAAATGGGTTATGCATTAACGTTAGGATAAGAGGTTAAAGTTAGGCGCACGGTGAGGTTTACGTGTTAAGGGGAGAAATAGGAACAGGGTTGGGTGTTATGTTCAGGGTTAGGGTTATCTGTTAAAGGTATTGTTTATGCTTAGCGCATGGGCCCTGTCTGCATTAGGCGGGCGGGGGGACTTTAGGGGGCTGGGATTGTACCCGGGAACCCACTCTATCATATTCTGGGTATGGGCCCGTGGGTTTCATGCAGGACACAGTGGTAGAGCCTCCTTTCACACATGGCATGGGAGGATTGCAGGCTTTCTAAACTCTAAGAAAGCAAGAAGTCTGAGAATTAGATTTAGGGTTAGGATTCTGGTTAGGGTTAAGGATGAAGTTTAGTGTTAGGGTGAGGGCTTAGGGTTAGGGATTAGGGTTAGGGTTAAAGGTTACTCTTAGGTTTAACGGTTACACTTTGGTTTAGGGTTGAGGTTTACGGTTAGGGTTAAGATGAGGGGTTAGGGTTTGGTACAGGGTTAGGGTTAAGTGTTAGGTTTAGGGTTGAAGATTAGGATTAGGGTTAGGATTAAAGGTTAGCGTGAGAGTTAACGCTTAGGGTTAAGGTTAAGCGTTAGGGTTTAGGGTTAGGGTTAGGGTTAGTTTTAGGGTTAGAGTTATGTGCTATGGTTTGTGTTAGAGGTTAGGGTTAGGTTTACTGCTCACGGTTAGGGTTACGTTTAGGGGGTAGCATTAGGGTTAGGGTTAGGGTTAAGGGATAGGATTAGGGTTAAGTGTTCGGCTTAGGGTTAGGGTTTAGTGTTAGGTTTATCATTAAGGATTAGGGTTAGAATCAGGGTTAAATGCTTGGGTGCGGGTAATGGTTAGGGTCAGGGTTAAGGTTCACGGATAGGTTCAGTGTTAAGGGTTACGGGTAGGTTTAGGGTTCAGGGTTAGTGTTAGCATTAGGGCTTAAGGTCAGGATTAGGCGGTAGGTTAGATTTAGGGTTAGATCTAGGCGTTAGGGTAAGGGCTAGCGTTAGGGTTAAGAGATAGGGTTAGGTTTAATGCTTAGGATTAGGGTTTGGGTTTGGGGTTAAAGTAAGTGTTAGGGGTGAGGTTAAAGGATCCAAGGTTAGGGTTATTTTTAGCTGTAGTGTTAGGGTTATGGATAAGGGATCCCATTAGCATTAAGGGTCTTCCTTACTGTAGGGTTAAGGGTTAGGCCTAGAGTTAAAGTTTAAGGTTAGGGTCAGGGTTAAGATTTAGGGTGAGGGTTAACGGTTAGGGTAAAGGTTAAGCGTTAGGGTTAGGTATTAGTGATTAGGGTTTTTGGTTAGTGTTAGGGTTAGCGGTTAGGAGTTAGTGTTTTATGAAGGGGTATGGTTAGAATAAGGATTGGGGTTAGAGTTAGGATGAGGTATAGGGGTTAGGTTTAGGGGTTAGTTTTAGGGTAAAAGGATAGGATTAGGGTTACGGGTTGGGCTTAGGTTTAGGGTTAAAGTTTACTGCTAGGGTTAGGGATAGGGTTCAGGGTTAGCTTTAGGGGTTCTGGTTAGGGTTAGGTGTTAGGTTAGTGTCAGGGTTAGGTCTAGTCGTGAGGGTAAGGTTTAGGGTTAGCTTTAAGAGCTAGGGTTAGGTTTAATGGTTAGGATTAGGATTAGGGTTAAGGGTTAGGGTAAGGCTTAGGGGTTAGGGTGAAGGGTTAGGGTCAAGGGTTAGGGTTTTTGTTAGGCATAGCGTTGGGGTTAGAAGTAAGGGTTACTGTCAGTGTTAGGGTTGTAGGTAGGGTTACGGTTAGGGTTAGCGGTTTAGAATTAGGGTTAAGGATTAGGTGTCACAGTGATGACTAGGAGATAGGGTTAGAATTATGGGATGGGGTTGTTCTCAGGAAATGGGTTATGCATTAACGTTAGGATAAGAGGTTAAAGTTAGGCGCACGGTGAGGTTTACCTGTTAAGGGGAGAAATAGGAACAGGGTTGGGTGTTATGTTCAGGGTTAGGGTTATCTGTTAAAGGTATTGTTTATGCTTAGCGCACGGGCCCTGTCTGCATTAGGCGGGCGGGGGGAGCTAGGGGGCTCGGATTGTACTCGGGAACCCACTCTATCATACTCTGGGTATGGCCCCATGGGTTTCATGCAGGACACAGCGGTAGAGCCTCCTTTCACGCATGGCATGGGAGGATTGCAGGCTTTCTAAACTCTAAGAAAGCAAGAAGTCTGAGAATTAGATTTAGGGTTAGGATTCTGGTTAGGGTTAAGGATGAAGTTTAGTGTTAGGGTGAGGGCTTAGGGTTAGGGATTAGGGTTAGGGTTAAAGGTTACTCTAAGGTTTAACGGTTACACTTTGGCTTAGGGTTGAGGTTTACGGTTAGGGTTAAGATGAGGGGTTAGGGTTTGGTACAGGGTTAGGGTTAAGTGTTAGGTTTAGGGTTGAAGCTTAGGATTAGTGTTAGGATTAAAGGTTAGCCTTAGAGTTAACGCTTAGTGTTAAGGTTAAGAGTTAGGGTTTAGAGTTAGGGTTAGGGTTAGTTTTAGGGTTAGAGTTATGTGCTGTGCTTTGTGTTAGAGGTTAGGGTTAGGTTTACTGGTCACGGTTAGGGTTACCTTTAGGGGTTAGCATTAGGGTTAGGGTTAGGGTTAAGGGATAGGATTAGGGTTAAGTGTTGGGCTTAGGGTTAGGGTTTAGTGTTAAGGTTAGCATTAAGTGTTAGGGTTAGGGTCAGGGTTAAATGCTTGGGTGCGGGTAATGGTTAGGGTCAGGGTTTAGGTTCACGGATAGGGTTAGTGTTAAGGGTTACGAGTAGGATTCGGGTTCAGGGTTAGTGTTAGCATTAGGGCTTAAGGTTAGGATTAGGCGGTAGGTTAGATTTAGGGTTAGATCTAGGCGTTAGGGTAAGGGCTAGCGTTAGTATTAAGAGATAGGGTTAGGTTTAATGCTTAGGATTAGGGTTAGGGTTTGGGGTTAAAGTAAGTGTTAGGGGTTAGGTTTAAGGATCCAAGGTTAGGGTTATTTTTAGCTGTAGTGTTAGGGTTAGGGATAAGGGATCCCATTAGCATTAAGGGTCTTCCTTATTGTAGGGTTAAGGGTTAGGCTTAGAGTTAAAGGTTAAGGTTAGGGTCAGTGTTAAGATTTAGGGTGAGGTTTAACGGTTAGGGTAAAGGTTAAGCATTAGGGTTAGGGATTAGTGATTAGAGTTTTTGGTTAGTGTTAGGGTTAGAGGTTAGGAGTTAGTGTTTTATGAAGGGGTATGGTTAGAATTAGGATTGGGGTTAGAGTTAGGGTGAGGTATAGGGGTTAGGTTTAGGGGTTAGTTTTAGGGTAAAAGGATAGGATTAGGGTTACGGGTTGGGCTTAGGTTTAGGGTTAAAGTTTAGTGCTGGGGTTAGGGATAGGGTTCAGGGTTAGTTTTAGGGGTTCTGGTTAGGGTTAGGTGTTACGTTAGTGTCAGGGTTAGGTCTAGTCGTGAGGGTAAGGTTTAGGGTTAGCTTTAAGAGCTAGGGTTAGATTTAATGGTTAGGATTAGGATTAGGGTTAAGGGTTAGGGTAAGGCTTAGGGGTTAGAGTGCACGGTTAGGGTCAAGGGTTAGGGTTTTTGTTAGGCATAGCGTTGGGGTTAGAAGTAAGGGTTACTGTGAGTGTTAGGGTTGTAGGTAGGGTTACGGTTAGGGTTAGCGGTTTAGAATTAGGGTTAGGGATTAGGTGTCACAGTGATGACTAGGAGATAGGGTTAGAATTATGGGATGGGGTTGTTCTCAGGAAATGGGTTATGCATTAACGTTAGGATAAGAGGTTAAAGTTAGGCGCACGGTGAGGTTTACGTGTTAAGGGGAGAAATAGGAACAGGGTTGGGTGTTATGTTCAGGGTTAGGGTTATCTGTTAAAGGTATTGTTTATGCTTAGCGCACGGGCCCTGTCTGCATTAGGCGGGCGGGGGGACTTTAGGGGGCTGGGATTGTACCCGGGAACCCACTCTATCATACTCTGGGTATGGGCCCGTGGGTTTCATGCAGGACACAGTGGTAGAGCCTCCTTTCACGCATGGCATGGGAGGATTGCAGGCTTTCTAAACTCTAAGAAAGCAAGAAGTCTGAGAATTAGATTTAGGGTTAGGATTATGGTTAGGGTTAAGGATGAAGTTTAGTGTTAGGGTGAGGGCTTAGGGTTAGGGATTAGGGTTAGGGTTAAAGGTTACTCTTAGGTTTAACGGTTAGACTTTGGTTTAGGGTTGAGGTTTACGGTTAGGGTTAAGATGAGGGGTTAGGGTTTGGTACAGGGTTAGGGTTAAGTGTTAGGTTTAGGGTTGAAGATTAGGATTAGTGTTAGGATTAAAGGTTAGCGTGAGAGTTAACGCTTAGGGTTAAGGTTAAGAGTTAGGGTTTAGGGTTAGGGTTAGGGTTAGGGTTAGTTTTAGGGTTAGAGTTATGTGCTATGGTTTGTGTTAGAGGTTAGGGTTAGGTTTACTGGTCACGGTGAGGGTTACGTTTAGGGGTTAGCATTAGGGTTAGGGTTAAGGGATAGGATTAGCGTTAAGTGTTGGGCTCAGGGTTAGGGTTAGGGTTAGGTTTATCATTAAGGATTTGTTTTAGGGTCAGGGTTAAATGCTTGGGTGCGGGTAATGGTTAGGGTCAGGATTAAGGTTCACGGATAGGGTTAGTGTTAAGGGTTACGGGTAGGTTTAGGGTTCAGGGTTAGAGTTAGCATTAGGGCTTAAGGTTAGGATTAGGCGGTAGGTTAGATTTAGGTTTAGATCTAGGCGTTAGGGTAAGGGCTAGCGTTAGGGTTAAGAGATAGGTTTAGGTTTAATGCTTAGGATTAGGGTTAGGGTTTGGGGTTAAAGTAAGTGTTAGGGGTTAGGTTTAAGGATCAAAGGTTAGGGTTATTTTTAGCTGTAGTGTTAGGCTTAGGGATAAGGGATCCCATTAGCATTAAGGGTCTTCCTTACTGTAGGGTTAAGGGTTAGGCTTAGAGTTAAAGGTTAGGGTTAGGGTCAGTGTTAAGATTTCGGGTGAGGGTTAACGGTTAGGGTAAAGGTTAAGCGTTAGGGTTAGGGATTAGTGATTAGGGTTTTTGGTTAGTGTTAGGGTTAGCGGTTAGGAGTTAGTGTTTTATGAAGGGGTATGGTTAGAATTAGGATTGGGGTTAGAGTTAGGGTGAGGTATAGGGGTTAGGTTTAGGGGTTAGTTTTAGGGTAAAAGGATAGGATTAGGGTTATGGGTTGGGCTTAGGTTTAGGGTTAAAGTTTACTGCTAGGGTTAGGGATAGGGTTCAGGGTTAGCTTTAGGGGTTCTGGTTAGGGTTAGGTGTTAGGTTAGTGTCAGGGTTAGGTCTAGTCGTGAGGGTAAGGTTTAGGGTTAGCTTTAAGAGCTAGGGTTAGGTTTAATGGTTAGGATTAGTATTACGGTTAAGGGTTAGGGTAAGGCTTAGGGGTTAGGGTGAAGGGTTAGGGTCAAGGGTTAGGGTTTTTGTTAGGCATAGCGTTGGGGTTAGAAGTAAGGGTTACTGTCAGTGTTAGGGTTGTAGGTAGGGTTACGGTTAGGGTTAGCGGTTTAGAATTAGGGTTAGGGATTAGGTGTCAAGATGATGACTATTACATAGGGTTAGAATTATGGGATAGGGGTTGTTCTCAGGAAATGGGTTATGCATTAACGTTAGGATAAGAGGTTAAAGTTAGGCGCACGGTGAGGTTTACGTGTTAAGGGGAGAAATAGGAATAGGGTTGGGTGTTATGTTCAGGGTTAGGGTTATCTGTTAAAGGTATTGTTTATGCTTAGCGCACGGGCCCTGTCTGCCTTAGGCGGGCGGGGGGAGTTTAAGGGGCTGGGATTGTACCCTGGAACCCACTCTATCATACTCTGGGTATGGGCCCGTGGGTTTCATGCAGGACACAGTGGTAGAGCCTCCTTTCACGCATGGCATGGGAGGATTGCAGGCTTTCTAAACTCTAAGAAAGCAAGAAGTCTGAGAATTAGATTTAGGGTTAGGATTCTGGTTAGGGTTAAGGATGAAGTTTAGTGTTAGGGTGAGGGCTTAGGGTTAGGGATTAGGGTTAGGCTTAAAGGTTACTCTTAGGTTTAAGGGTTAGACTTTGGTTTAGGGTTGAGATTTACGGTTAGGGTTAAGATGAGGGGTTAGGGTTTGGTACAGGGTTAGGGTTAAGTGTTAGGTCTAGGGTTGAAGATTAGGATTAGGATTAGGATTAAAGGTTAGCATGAGAGTTAACGCTTACTGTTAAGGTTAAGAGTTAGGGTTTAGGGTTAAGTTTAGGGTTAGTTTTAGGGTTAGAGTTATGTGCTATGGTTTGTGTTAGAGGTTAGGGTTAGGTTTACTGGTCACGGTTAGGGTTACGTTTAGGGGTTAGCATTAGGGTTAGGGTTAGGGTTAAGGGATAGGATTAGGGTTAAGTGTTGGGCTTAGGGTTAGGGTTTAGTGTTTGGGATAGCATTAAGGATTAGGGTTAGGGTCAGGGTTAAATGCTGGGGTTCGGGTAATGGTTAGGGTCAGGGTTAAGGTTCACGCATAGGGTTAGTGTTAAGGGTTACGGGTAGGTTTAGGGTTCAGGGTTAGTGTTAGCATTAGGGCTTAAGGTTAGGATTAGGCGGTAGGTTAGATTTAGGGTTAGATCTAGGCGTTAGGGTAAGGGCTAGCGTTAGGATTAAGAGATAGGGTTAGGTTTAATGCTTAGGATTAGGGTTAGGGTTTGGGGTTAAAGAAAGTGTTAGGGGTTAGGTTTAAGGATCAAAGGTTAGGGTTATTTTTAGCTGTAGTGTTAGGGTTAGGGATAAGGGATCCCATTAGCATTAAGGGTCTTCCTTACTGTAGGGTTAAGGGTTAGGCTTAGAGTTAAAGGTTAAGGTTAGGGTCAGTGTTAAGATTTAGGGTGAGGGTTAACGGTTAGGGTAAAGGTTAAGCGTTAGGGTTAGGGATTAGTGATTAGGGTTTTTGGTTAGTGTTAGGGTTAGCGGTTAGGAGTTAGTGTTTTATGAAGGGGTATGGTTAGAATTAGGATTGGGGTTAGAGTTAGGGTGAGGTATAGGGGTTAGGTTTAGGGGTTAGTTTTAGGGTAAAAGGATAGGATTAGGGTTACGGGTTGGGCTTAGTTTTAGGGTTAAAGTTTACTGCTAGGGTTAGGGATAGTGTTCAGGGTTAGCTTTAGGGGTTCTGGTTAGGGTTAGGTGTTAGGTTAGTGTCAGGGTTAGGCCTAGTCGTGAGGGTAAGGTTTAGGGTTAGCTTTAAGAGCTAGGGTTAGGTTTAATGGTTAGGATTAGGATTAGGGTTAAGGGTTAGGGTAAGGCTTAGGGGTTAGTGTGAAGGGTTAGGGTGAAGGGTTTGGGTTTTTGTTAGGCATAGCGTTGGGGTTAGAAGTAAGGGTTACTGTCAGTGTTAGGGTTGTAGGTAGGGTTACGGTTAGGGTTAGCGGTTTAGAATTAGGGTTAGGGATTAGGTGTCACGGTGATGACTAGGACATAGGGTTAGAATTATGGGATAGGGGTTGTTCTCAGGAAATGGGTTATGCATTAATGTTAGGATAAGAGGTTAAAGTTAGGCGCACGGTGAGGTTTACGTGTTAAGGGGAGATATAGGAACAGGGTTGGGTGTTATGTTCAGCGTTAGGGTTATCTGTTAAAGGTATTGTTTATGCTTAGCGCACGGGCCCTGTCTGCATTAGGCGGGCGGGGGGACTTTAGGGGGCTGGGATTGTACCCGGGAACCCACTCTATCATACTCTGGGTATGGGCCCGTGGGTTTCATGCAGGACAAGGTGGTAGAGCCTCCTTTCAAGCATGGCATGGGAGGATTGCAGGCTTTCTAAACTCTAAGAAAGCAAGAAGTCTTTGAATGAGATTTAGGGTTAGGATTCTGGTTAGGGTTAAGGATGAAGTTTAGTGTTAGGGTGAGGGCTTAGTGTTAGGGATTAGGGTTAGGGTTAAAGGTAACTCTTAGGTTTAACGGTTACACTTTGGTTTAGGGTTGAGGTTTACGGTTAGGGTTAAGATGAGGGGTTAGGGTTTGGTACAGGGTTAGGGTTAAGTGTTAGGTTTAGGGTTGAAGATTAGGATTAGGGTTAGGATTAAAGGTTAGCGTGAGAGTTAACACTTAGTGTTAAGGTTATGATTTAGGGTTTAGGGTTAGGGTTAGGGTTAGTTTTAGGGTTAGAGTTATGTGCTATGGTTTGTGTTAGAGGTTAGGGTTAGGTTTACTGGTCACGGTTAGGGTTACGTTTAGGGGTTAGCATTAGGGTTAGGGTTAGGTTTAAGGGATAGGATTAGGGTTAAGTGTTGGGCTTAGGGTTAGGGTTTAGTGCTGGGTTATCATTAAGGATTAGGGTTAGGGTCAGGGTTAAATGCTTGGGTGCGGGTAATGGTTAGGGTCAGGGTTAAGGTTCACGGATAGGGTTAGTGTTAAGGGTTACGGGTAGGTTTAGGGTCAGGGTTAGTGTTAACATTAGGGCTAAAGGTTAGGATTAGGCGGTAGGTTAGATTTAGGGTTAGATCTAGGCCTTAGGGTAAGGGCTAGCGTTAGGGTTAAGAGATAGGGTTAGGTTTAATGCTTAGGAATAGGCTTAGGGTTTGGGGTTAAAGTAAGTGTTAGGGGTTAGGTTTAAGGATCCAAGGTTAGGGTTATTTTTAGCTGTAGTGTTAGGGTTAGGGATAAGGGATCCCATTAGCATTAAGGGTCTTCCTTACTGTAGGGTTAAGGGTTAGGCTTAGAGTTAAAGGTTAAGGTTAGGGTCAGGGTTAAGATTTAGGGTGAGGGTTAACGGTTAGGGTAAAGATTAAGCGTTAGGGTTAGGGATTAGTGATTAGGGTTTTTGGTTAGTGTTCGGGTTAGCGGTTAGGAGTTAGTGTTTTATGAAGGGGTATGGTTAGAATTAGGATTGGGGTTAGAGTTAGGGTGAGGTATAGGGGTTAGGTTTAGGGGTTAGTTTTAGGGTAAAAGAATAGGATTAGGGTTATGGGTTGGGCTTAGTTTTAGGGTTAAAGTTTACTGCTAGGGTTAGGGATAGGGTTCAGGGTTAGCTTTAGGGGTTCTGGTTAGGGTTAGGTGTTAGGTTAGTGTCAGGGTTAGGTCTAGTCGTGACGGTAAGGTTTAGGGTTAGCTTTAAGAGCTAGGGTTAGGTTTAATGGTTAGGATTAGGATTAGGGTTAAGGTTTAGGGTAAGGCTTAGGGGTTAGGGTGAAGGGTTAGGGTCAAGGGTTAGGGTTTTTGTTAGGCATAGCGTTGGGGTTAGAAGTAAGGGTTACTGTCAGTGTTAGGGTTGTAGGTAGGGTTACGGTTAGGGTTAGCGGTTTAGAATTAGGGTTAGGGATTAGGTGTCACAGTGATGACTAGGAGATAGGGTTAGAATTATGGGATAGGGGTTGTTCTCAGGAAATGGGTTATGCATTAACGTTAGGATAAGAGGTTAAAGTTAGGCGCACGGTGAGGTTTACGTGTTAAGGGGAGAAATAGGAACAGGGTTGGGTGTTATGTTCAGGGTTAGGGTTATCTGTTAAAGGTATTGTTTATGCTTAGCGCACGGGCCCTGTCTGCATTAGGCGGGCGGGGGGAGCTTAGGGGGCTGGGATTGTACCCGGGAACCCACTCTATCATACTCTGGGTATGGGCCCATGGGTTTCATGCAGGACACAGCGGTAGAGTCTCCTTTCACGCATGGCATGGGAGGATTGCAGGCTTTCTAAACTCTAAGAAAGCAAGAAGTCTGAGAATTAGATTTAGGGTTAGGATTCTGGTTAGGGTTAAGGATGAAGTTTAGTGTTAGGGTGAGGGCTTAGGGTTAGGGATTAGGGTTAGGGTTAAAGGTTACTCTTAGGTTTAACGGTTACACTGTGGCTTAGGGTTGAGGTTTACGGTTAGGGTTAAGATGAGCGGTTAGGGTTTGGTACAGGGTTAGGGTTAAGTGTTAGGTTTAGGGTTGAAGATTAGGATTAGGGTTAGGATTAAAGGTTAGCGTGAGAGTTAACGCTATGTGTAAAGGATAAGAGTTAGGGTTTAGGGTTAGGGTTAGGGTTAGTTTTAGGGTTAGAGTTATGTGCTATGGTTTGTGTTAGAGGTTAGGGTTAGGTTTACTGGTCATGGTTAGGGTTACGTTTAGGGGTTAGCATTAGGGTTAGGGTTAGGGTTAAGGGATAGGATTAGGGTTAAGTGTTGGGCTTAGGGTTAGGGTTTAGTGTTAGGGTTATCATTATGATTTAGGGTTAGGGTTAGGGTTAAATGCTTGGGTGCGGGTAATGGTTAGGGTCAGGGTTAAGGTTCACGGATAGGGTTAGTGTTAAGGGTTACGGGTAGGCTTAGGGTTAAGGGTTAGTGTTAGCATTAGGGCTTAAGGTTAGGATTAGGCGGTAGGTTAGATTTAGGGTTAGATCTAGGCGTTAGGGTAAGGGTTGCGTTAGGGTTAAGAGATAGGGTTAGGTTTAATGCTTAGGATTAGGGTTAGGGTTTGGGGTTAAAGTAAGAGTTAGGGGTTAGGTTTAAGGATCAAAGGTTAGGGTTATTTTTAGCTGTAGTGTTAGGGTTAGGGATAAGGGATCCCATTAGCATTAAGGGTCTTCCTTACTGTAGGGTTAAGGGTTAGGCTTAGAGTTAAAGGTGAAGGTTAGGGTCAGTGTTAAGATTTAGGGTGAGGGTTAACGGTTAGGGTAAAGGTTAAGCGTTAGGGTTAGGGATTAGTGATTAGGGTTTTTGGTTAGTGTTAGGGTTAGCGGTTAGGAGTTAGTGTTTTATGAAGGGGTATGGTTAGAATTAGGATTGGGGTTAGAGTTAGGGTGAGGTATAGGGGTTAAGTTTAGGGGTTAGTTTTAGGGTAAAAGGATAGGATTAGGGTTACGGGTTGGGCTTAGGTTTAGGGTTAAAGTTTACTGCTAGGGTTAGGGATAGGGTTCAGGGGTTCTGGTTAGGGTTAGGTGTTACGTTAGTGTCAGGGTTAGGTCTAGTCGTGAGGGTAAGGTTTAGGGTTAGCTTTAAGAGCTAGGGTTAGGTTTAATGGTTAGGATTAGGATTAGGGTTAAGGGTTAGGGTAAGGCTTAGGAGTTAGGGTGAAGGGTTAGGGTCAAGGGTTAGGGTTTTTGTTAGGCATAGCGTTGGGGTTAGAAGTAAGGGTTACTGTCAGTGTTAGGGTTGTAGGTAGGGTTACGGTTAGGGTTAGCGGTTTAGAATTAGGGTTAGGGATTAGGTGTCACGGTGATGACTAGGACATAGGGTAAGAATTATGGGATAGGGGTTGTTCTCAGGAAATGGGTTATGCATTAACGTTAGGATAAGAGGTTAAAGTTAGGCGCACGGTGAGGTTTACGTGTTAAGGGGAGAAATAGGAACAGGGTTGGGTGTTATGTTCAGGGTTAGGGTTATCTGTTAAAGGTATTGTTTATGCTTAGCGCACGGGCCCTGTCTGCATTAGGCGGGCGGGGGGACTTTAGGGGGCTGGGATTGTACCCGGGAACCCACTCTATCATATTCTGGGTATGGGCCCGTGGGTTTCATGCAGGACACAGTGGTAGAGCCTCCTTTCACACATGGCATGGGAGGATTGCAGGCTTTCTAAACTCTAAGAAAGCAAGAAGTCTGAGAATTAGATTTAGGGTTAGGATTCTGGTTAGGGTTAAGGATGAAGTTTAGTGTTAGGGTGAGGGCTTAGGGTTAGGGATTAGGGTTAGGGTTAAAGGTTACTCTTAGGTTTAACGGTTACACTTTGGTTTAGGGTTGAGGTTTACGGTTAGGGTTAAGATGAGGGGTTAGGGTTTGGTACAGGGTTAGGGTTAAGTGTTAGGTTTAGGGTTGAAGATTAGGATTAGGGTTAGGATTAAAGGTTAGCGTGAGAGTTAACGCTTAGGGTTAAGGTTAAGCGTTAGGGTTTAGGGTTAGGGTTAGGGTTAGTTTTAGGGTTAGAGTTATGTGCTATGGTTTGTGTTAGAGGTTAGGGTTAGGTTTACTGCTCACGGTTAGGGTTACGTTTAGGGGGTAGCATTAGGGTTAGGGTTAGGGTTAAGGGATAGGATTAGGGTTAAGTGTTCGGCTTAGGGTTAGGGTTTAGTGTTAGGTTTATCATTAAGGATTAGGGTTAGAATCAGGGTTAAATGCTTGGGTGCGGGTAATGGTTAGGGTCAGGGTTAAGGTTCACGGATAGGTTCAGTGTTAAGGGTTACGGGTAGGTTTAGGGTTCAGGGTTAGTGTTAGCATTAGGGCTTAAGGTCAGGATTAGGCGGTAGGTTAGATTTAGGGTTAGATCTAGGCGTTAGGGTAAGGGCTAGCGTTAGGGTTAAGAGATAGGGTTAGGTTTAATGCTTAGGATTAGGGTTTGGGTTTGGGGTTAAAGTAAGTGTTAGGGGTGAGGTTAAAGGATCCAAGGTTAGGGTTATTTTTAGCTGTAGTGTTAGGGTTATGGATAAGGGATCCCATTAGCATTAAGGGTCTTCCTTACTGTAGGGTTAAGGGTTAGGCCTAGAGTTAAAGTTTAAGGTTAGGGTCAGGGTTAAGATTTAGGGTGAGGGTTAACGGTTAGGGTAAAGGTTAAGCGTTAGGGTTAGGTATTAGTGATTAGGGTTTTTGGTTAGTGTTAGGGTTAGCGGTTAGGAGTTAGTGTTTTATGAAGGGGTATGGTTAGAATAAGGATTGGGGTTAGAGTTAGGATGAGGTATAGGGGTTAGGTTTAGGGGTTAGTTTTAGGGTAAAAGGATAGGATTAGGGTTACGGGTTGGGCTTAGGTTTAGGGTTAAAGTTTACTGCTAGGGTTAGGGATAGGGTTCAGGGTTAGCTTTAGGGGTTCTGGTTAGGGTTAGGTGTTAGGTTAGTGTCAGGGTTAGGTCTAGTCGTGAGGGTAAGGTTTAGGGTTAGCTTTAAGAGCTAGGGTTAGGTTTAATGGTTAGGATTAGGATTAGGGTTAAGGGTTAGGGTAAGGCTTAGGGGTTAGGGTGAAGGGTTAGGGTCAAGGGTTAGGGTTTTTGTTAGGCATAGCGTTGGGGTTAGAAGTAAGGGTTACTGTCAGTGTTAGGGTTGTAGGTAGGGTTACGGTTAGGGTTAGCGGTTTAGAATTAGGGTTAAGGATTAGGTGTCACAGTGATGACTAGGAGATAGGGTTAGAATTATGGGATGGGGTTGTTCTCAGGAAATGGGTTATGCATTAACGTTAGGATAAGAGGTTAAAGTTAGGCGCACGGTGAGGTTTACCTGTTAAGGGGAGAAATAGGAACAGGGTTGGGTGTTATGTTCAGGGTTAGGGTTATCTGTTAAAGGTATTGTTTATGCTTAGCGCACGGGCCCTGTCTGCATTAGGCGGGCGGGGGGAGCTAGGGGGCTCGGATTGTACTCGGGAACCCACTCTATCATACTCTGGGTATGGCCCCATGGGTTTCATGCAGGACACAGCGGTAGAGCCTCCTTTCACGCATGGCATGGGAGGATTGCAGGCTTTCTAAACTCTAAGAAAGCAAGAAGTCTGAGAATTAGATTTAGGGTTAGGATTCTGGTTAGGGTTAAGGATGAAGTTTAGTGTTAGGGTGAGGGCTTAGGGTTAGGGATTAGGGTTAGGGTTAAAGGTTACTCTAAGGTTTAACGGTTACACTTTGGCTTAGGGTTGAGGTTTACGGTTAGGGTTAAGATGAGGGGTTAGGGTTTGGTACAGGGTTAGGGTTAAGTGTTAGGTTTAGGGTTGAAGCTTAGGATTAGTGTTAGGATTAAAGGTTAGCCTTAGAGTTAACGCTTAGTGTTAAGGTTAAGAGTTAGGGTTTAGAGTTAGGGTTAGGGTTAGTTTTAGGGTTAGAGTTATGTGCTGTGCTTTGTGTTAGAGGTTAGGGTTAGGTTTACTGGTCACGGTTAGGGTTACCTTTAGGGGTTAGCATTAGGGTTAGGGTTAGGGTTAAGGGATAGGATTAGGGTTAAGTGTTGGGCTTAGGGTTAGGGTTTAGTGTTAAGGTTAGCATTAAGTGTTAGGGTTAGGGTCAGGGTTAAATGCTTGGGTGCGGGTAATGGTTAGGGTCAGGGTTTAGGTTCACGGATAGGGTTAGTGTTAAGGGTTACGAGTAGGATTCGGGTTCAGGGTTAGTGTTAGCATTAGGGCTTAAGGTTAGGATTAGGCGGTAGGTTAGATTTAGGGTTAGATCTAGGCTTTAGGGTAAGGGCTAGCGTTAGTATTAAGAGATAGGGTTAGGTTTAATGCTTAGGATTAGGGTTAGGGTTTGGGGTTAAAGTAAGTGTTAGGGGTTAGGTTTAAGGATCCAAGGTTAGGGTTATTTTTAGCTGTAGTGTTAGGGTTAGGGATAAGGGATCCCATTAGCATTAAGGGTCTTCCTTATTGTAGGGTTAAGGGTTAGGCTTAGAGTTAAAGGTTAAGGTTAGGGTCAGTGTTAAGATTTAGGGTGAGGTTTAACGGTTAGGGTAAAGGTTAAGCATTAGGGTTAGGGATTAGTGATTAGAGTTTTTGGTTAGTGTTAGGGTTAGAGGTTAGGAGTTAGTGTTTTATGAAGGGGTATGGTTAGAATTAGGATTGGGGTTAGAGTTAGGGTGAGGTATAGGGGTTAGGTTTAGGGGTTAGTTTTAGGGTAAAAGGATAGGATTAGGGTTACGGGTTGGGCTTAGGTTTAGGGTTAAAGTTTAGTGCTGGGGTTAGGGATAGGGTTCAGGGTTAGTTTTAGGGGTTCTGGTTAGGGTTAGGTGTTACGTTAGTGTCAGGGTTAGGTCTAGTCGTGAGGGTAAGGTTTAGGGTTAGCTTTAAGAGCTAGGGTTAGATTTAATGGTTAGGATTAGGATTAGGGTTAAGGGTTAGGGTAAGGCTTAGGGGTTAGAGTGCACGGTTAGGGTCAAGGGTTAGGGTTTTTGTTAGGCATAGCGTTGGGGTTAGAAGTAAGGGTTACTGTGAGTGTTAGGGTTGTAGGTAGGGTTACGGTTAGGGTTAGCGGTTTAGAATTAGGGTTAGGGATTAGGTGTCACAGTGATGACTAGGAGATAGGGTTAGAATTATGGGATGGGGTTGTTCTCAGGAAATGGGTTATGCATTAACGTTAGGATAAGAGGTTAAAGTTAGGCGCACGGTGAGGTTTACGTGTTAAGGGGAGAAATAGGAACAGGGTTGGGTGTTATGTTCAGGGTTAGGGTTATCTGTTAAAGGTATTGTTTATGCTTAGCGCACGGGCCCTGTCTGCATTAGGCGGGCGGGGGGACTTTAGGGGGCTGGGATTGTACCCGGGAACCCACTCTATCATACTCTGGGTATGGGCCCGTGGGTTTCATGCAGGACACAGTGGTAGAGCCTCCTTTCACGCATGGCATGGGAGGATTGCAGGCTTTCTAAACTCTAAGAAAGCAAGAAGTCTGAGAATTAGATTTAGGGTTAGGATTATGGTTAGGGTTAAGGATGAAGTTTAGTGTTAGGGTGAGGGCTTAGGGTTAGGGATTAGGGTTAGGGTTAAAGGTTACTCTTAGGTTTAACGGTTAGACTTTGGTTTAGGGTTGAGGTTTACGGTTAGGGTTAAGATGAGGGGTTAGGGTTTGGTACAGGGTTAGGGTTAAGTGTTAGGTTTAGGGTTGAAGATTAGGATTAGTGTTAGGATTAAAGGTTAGCGTGAGAGTTAACGCTTAGGGTTAAGGTTAAGAGTTAGGGTTTAGGGTTAGGGTTAGGGTTAGGGTTAGTTTTAGGGTTAGAGTTATGTGCTATGGTTTGTGTTAGAGGTTAGGGTTAGGTTTACTGGTCACGGTGAGGGTTACGTTTAGGGGTTAGCATTAGGGTTAGGGTTAAGGGATAGGATTAGCGTTAAGTGTTGGGCTCAGGGTTAGGGTTAGGGTTAGGTTTATCATTAAGGATTTGTTTTAGGGTCAGGGTTAAATGCTTGGGTGCGGGTAATGGTTAGGGTCAGGATTAAGGTTCACGGATAGGGTTAGTGTTAAGGGTTACGGGTAGGTTTAGGGTTCAGGGTTAGAGTTAGCATTAGGGCTTAAGGTTAGGATTAGGCGGTAGGTTAGATTTAGGTTTAGATCTAGGCGTTAGGGTAAGGGCTAGCGTTAGGGTTAAGAGATAGGTTTAGGTTTAATGCTTAGGATTAGGGTTAGGGTTTGGGGTTAAAGTAAGTGTTAGGGGTTAGGTTTAAGGATCAAAGGTTAGGGTTATTTTTAGCTGTAGTGTTAGGGTTAGGGATAAGGGATCCCATTAGCATTAAGGGTCTTCCTTACTGTAGGGTTAAGGGTTAGGCTTAGAGTTAAAGGTTAGGGTTAGGGTCAGTGTTAAGATTTCGGGTGAGGGTTAACGGTTAGGGTAAAGGTTAAGCGTTAGGGTTAGGGATTAGTGATTAGGGTTTTTGGTTAGTGTTAGGGTTAGCGGTTAGGAGTTAGTGTTTTATGAAGGGGTATGGTTAGAATTAGGATTGGGGTTAGAGTTAGGGTGAGGTATAGGGGTTAGGTTTAGGGGTTAGTTTTAGGGTAAAAGGATAGGATTAGGGTTATGGGTTGGGCTTAGGTTTAGGGTTAAAGTTTACTGCTAGGGTTAGGGATAGGGTTCAGGGTTAGCTTTAGGGGTTCTGGTTAGGGTTAGGTGTTAGGTTAGTGTCAGGGTTAGGTCTAGTCGTGAGGGTAAGGTTTAGGGTTAGCTTTAAGAGCTAGGGTTAGGTTTAATGGTTAGGATTAGTATTACGGTTAAGGGTTAGGGTAAGGCTTAGGGGTTAGGGTGAAGGGTTAGGGTCAAGGGTTAGGGTTTTTGTTAGGCATAGCGTTGGGGTTAGAAGTAAGGGTTACTGTCAGTGTTAGGGTTGTAGGTAGGGTTACGGTTAGGGTTAGCGGTTTAGAATTAGGGTTAGGGATTAGGTGTCAAGATGATGACTATTACATAGGGTTAGAATTATGGGATAGGGGTTGTTCTCAGGAAATGGGTTATGCATTAACGTTAGGATAAGAGGTTAAAGTTAGGCGCACGGTGAGGTTTACGTGTTAAGGGGAGAAATAGGAATAGGGTTGGGTGTTATGTTCAGGGTTAGGGTTATCTGTTAAAGGTATTGTTTATGCTTAGCGCACGGGCCCTGTCTGCCTTAGGCGGGCGGGGGGAGTTTAAGGGGCTGGGATTGTACCCTGGAACCCACTCTATCATACTCTGGGTATGGGCCCGTGGGTTTCATGCAGGACACAGTGGTAGAGCCTCCTTTCACGCATGGCATGGGAGGATTGCAGGCTTTCTAAACTCTAAGAAAGCAAGAAGTCTGAGAATTAGATTTAGGGTTAGGATTCTGGTTAGGGTTAAGGATGAAGTTTAGTGTTAGGGTGAGGGCTTAGGGTTAGGGATTAGGGTTAGGCTTAAAGGTTACTCTTAGGTTTAAGGGTTAGACTTTGGTTTAGGGTTGAGATTTACGGTTAGGGTTAAGATGAGGGGTTAGGGTTTGGTACAGGGTTAGGGTTAAGTGTTAGGTCTAGGGTTGAAGATTAGGATTAGGATTAGGATTAAAGGTTAGCATGAGAGTTAACGCTTACTGTTAAGGTTAAGAGTTAGGGTTTAGGGTTAAGTTTAGGGTTAGTTTTAGGGTTAGAGTTATGTGCTATGGTTTGTGTTAGAGGTTAGGGTTAGGTTTACTGGTCACGGTTAGGGTTACGTTTAGGGGTTAGCATTAGGGTTAGGGTTAGGGTTAAGGGATAGGATTAGGGTTAAGTGTTGGGCTTAGGGTTAGGGTTTAGTGTTTGGGATAGCATTAAGGATTAGGGTTAGGGTCAGGGTTAAATGCTGGGGTTCGGGTAATGGTTAGGGTCAGGGTTAAGGTTCACGCATAGGGTTAGTGTTAAGGGTTACGGGTAGGTTTAGGGTTCAGGGTTAGTGTTAGCATTAGGGCTTAAGGTTAGGATTAGGCGGTAGGTTAGATTTAGGGTTAGATCTAGGCGTTAGGGTAAGGGCTAGCGTTAGGATTAAGAGATAGGGTTAGGTTTAATGCTTAGGATTAGGGTTAGGGTTTGGGGTTAAAGAAAGTGTTAGGGGTTAGGTTTAAGGATCAAAGGTTAGGGTTATTTTTAGCTGTAGTGTTAGGGTTAGGGATAAGGGATCCCATTAGCATTAAGGGTCTTCCTTACTGTAGGGTTAAGGGTTAGGCTTAGAGTTAAAGGTTAAGGTTAGGGTCAGTGTTAAGATTTAGGGTGAGGGTTAACGGTTAGGGTAAAGGTTAAGCGTTAGGGTTAGGGATTAGTGATTAGGGTTTTTGGTTAGTGTTAGGGTTAGCGGTTAGGAGTTAGTGTTTTATGAAGGGGTATGGTTAGAATTAGGATTGGGGTTAGAGTTAGGGTGAGGTATAGGGGTTAGGTTTAGGGGTTAGTTTTAGGGTAAAAGGATAGGATTAGGGTTACGGGTTGGGCTTAGTTTTAGGGTTAAAGTTTACTGCTAGGGTTAGGGATAGTGTTCAGGGTTAGCTTTAGGGGTTCTGGTTAGGGTTAGGTGTTAGGTTAGTGTCAGGGTTAGGCCTAGTCGTGAGGGTAAGGTTTAGGGTTAGCTTTAAGAGCTAGGGTTAGGTTTAATGGTTAGGATTAGGATTAGGGTTAAGGGTTAGGGTAAGGCTTAGGGGTTAGTGTGAAGGGTTAGGGTGAAGGGTTTGGGTTTTTTTAGGCATAGCGTTGGGGTTAGAAGTAAGGGTTACTGTCAGTGTTAGGGTTGTAGGTAGGGTTACGGTTAGGGTTAGCGGTTTAGAATTAGGGTTAGGGATTAGGTGTCACGGTGATGACTAGGACATAGGGTTAGAATTATGGGATAGGGGTTGTTCTCAGGAAATGGGTTATGCATTAATGTTAGGATAAGAGGTTAAAGTTAGGCGCACGGTGAGGTTTACGTGTTAAGGGGAGATATAGGAACAGGGTTGGGTGTTATGTTCAGGGTTAGGGTTATCTGTTAAAGGTATTGTTTATGCTTAGCGCACGGGCCCTGTCTGCATTAGGCGGGCGGGGGGACTTTAGGGGGCTGGGATTGTACCCGGGAACCCACTCTATCATACTCTGGGTATGGGCCCGTGGGTTTCATGCAGGACACAGTGGTAGAGCCTCCTTTCACGCATGGCATGGGAGGATTGCAGGCTTTCTAAACTCTAAGAAAGCTAGAAGTCTGAGAATTAGATTTAGGGTTAGGATTATGGTTAGGGTTAAGGATGAAGTTTAGTGTTAGGTGAGGGCTTAGGGTTAGGGATTAGGGTTAGGCTTAAAGGTTACTCTTAGGTTTAACGGTTACACTTTGGTTTAGGGTTGTGGTTTACGGTTAGGGTTAAGATGAGGGGTTAGGGTTTGGTACAGGGTTAGGGTTAAGTGTTAGGTTTAGGGTTGAAGATTAGGATTAGGGTTAGGATTAAAGGTTAGCGTGAGAGTTAACGCTTAGGGTTAAGGTTAAGTGTTAGGTTTTAGGCTTAGGGTTAGGGTTAGGTTTAGTTTTAGGTTTAGAGTTGTGTGCTATGGTTTGTGTTAGAGGTTAGGTTTAGGTTTACTGGTCACGGTTAGGGTTACGTTTAGGGGTTAGCATTAGGGTTAGGGTTAGGGTTAAGGGATAGGATTAGGGTTAAGTGTTGGGCTTAGGGTTAGGGTTTAGTGTTAAGGTTAGCATTAAGGATTAGGGTTACGGTCAGGGTTAAATGCTTGGGTGCGGGAAATGGTTAGGGTCAGGGTTTAGGTTGACCGATACGGTTAGTGTTAAGGGTTACGGGTAGGTTTAGGGTTCAGGGTTAGTGTTAGCATTAGGGCTTAAGGTTAGGATTAGGCGGTAGGTTAGATTTAGGGTTAGATCTAGGCGTTAGGGTAAGGGCTAGCGTTAGTATTAAGAGATAGGGTTAGGTTTAATGCTTAGGATTAGGGTTAGGGTTTGGGGTTAAAGTAAGTGTTAGGGGTTAGGTTTAAGGATCCAAGGTTAGGGTTATTTTTAGCTGTAGTGTTAGGGTTAGGGATAAGGGATCCCATTAGCATTAAGGGTCTTCCTTATTGTAGGGTTAAGGGTTAGGCTTAGAGTTAAAGGTTAAGGTTAGGGTCAGTGTTAAGATTTAGGGTGAGGTTTAACGGTTAGGGTAAAGGTTAAGCATTAGGGTTAGGGATTAGTGATTAGAGTTTTTGGTTAGTGTTAGGGTTAGAGGTTAGGAGTTAGTGTTTTATGAAGGGGTATGGTTAGAATTAGGATTGGGGTTAGAGTTAGGGTGAGGTATAGGGGTTAGGTTTAGGGGTTAGTTTTAGGGTAAAAGGATAGGATTAGGGTTACGGGTTGGGCTTAGGTTTAGGGTTAAAGTTTAGTGCTGGGGTTAGGGATAGGGTTCAGGGTTAGTTTTAGGGGTTCTGGTTAGGGTTAGGTGTTACGTTAGTGTCAGGGTTTGGTCTAGTCGTGAGGGTAAGGTTTAGGGTTAGCTTTAAGAGCTAGGGTTAGATTTAATGGTTAGGATTAGGATTAGGGTTAAGGGTTAGGGTAAGGCTTAGGGGTTAGAGTGCACGGTTAGGGTCAAGGGTTAGGGTTTTTGTTAGGCATAGCGTTGGGGTTAGAAGTAAGGGTTACTGTGAGTGTTAGGGTTGTAGGTAGGGTTACGGTTAGGGTTAGCAGTTTAGAATTAGGGTTAGGGATTAGGTGTCACAGTGATGACTAGGAGATAGGGTTAGAATTATGGGATGGGGTTGTTCTCAGGAAATGGGTTATGCATTAACGTTAGGATAAGAGGTTAAAGTTAGGCGCACGGTGAGGTTTACGTGTTAAGGGGAGAAATAGGAACAGGGTTGGGTGTTATGTTCAGGGTTAGGGTTATCTGTTAAAGGTATTGTTTATGCTTAGCGCACGGGCCCTGTCTGCATTAGGCGGGCGGGGGGACTTTAGGGGGCTGGGATTGTACCCGGGAACCCACTCTATCATACTCTGGGTATGGGCCCGTGGGTTTCATGCAGGACACAGTGGTAGAGCCTCCTTTCACGCATGGCATGGGAGGATTGCAGGCTTTCTAAACTCTAAGAAAGCAAGAAGTCTGAGAATTAGATTTAGGGTTAGGATTATGGTTAGGGTTAAGGATGAAGTTTAGTGTTAGGGTGAGGGCTTAGGGTTAGGGATTAGGGTTAGGGTTAAAGGTTACTCTTAGGTTTAACGGTTAGACTTTTGTTTAGGGTTGAGGTTTACGGTTAGGGTTAAGATGAGGGGTTAGGGTTTGGTACAGGGTTAGGGTTAAGTGTTAGGTTTAGGGTTGAAGATTAGGATTAGTGTTAGGATTAAAGGTTAGCGTGAGAGTTAACGCTTAGGGTTAAGGTTAAGAGTTAGGGTTTAGGGTTAGGGTTAGGGTTAGGGTTAGTTTTAGGGTTAGAGTTATGTGCTATGGTTTGTGTTAGAGGTTAGGGTTAGGTTTACTGGTCACGGTGAGGGTTACGTTTAGGGGTTAGCATTAGGGTTAGGGTTAAGGGATAGGATTAGCGTTAAGTGTTGGGCTCAGGGTTAGGGTTAGGGTTAGGTTTATCATTAAGGATTTGTGTTAGGGTCAGGGTTAAATGCTTGGGTGCGGGTAATGGTTAGGGTCAGGATTAAGGTTCACGGATAGGGTTAGTGTTAAGGGTTCAGGGTTAGAGTTAGCATTAGGGCTTAAGGTTAGGATTAGGCGGTAGGTTAGATTTAGGGTTAGATCTAGGCGTTAGGGTAAGGGCTAGCGTTAGGGTTAAGAGATAGGTTTAGGTTTAATGCTTAGGATTAGGGTTAGGGTTTGGGGTTAAAGTAAGTGTTAGGGGTTAGGTTTAAGGATCAAAGGTTAGGGTTATTTTTAGCTGTAGTGTTAGGCTTAGGGATAAGGGATCCCATTAGCATTAAGGGTCTTCCTTACTGTAGGGTTAAGGGTTAGGGTTAGAGTTAAAGGTTAGGGTTTGGGTCAGTGTTAAGATTTAGGGTGAGGGTTAACGGTTAGGGTAAAGGTTAAGCGTTAGGGTTAGGGATTAGTGATTAGGGTTTTTGGTTAGTGTTAGGGTTAGTGGTTAGGAGTTAGTGTTTTATGAAGGGGTATGGTTAGAATTAGGATTGGGGTTAGAGTTAGGGTGAGGTATAGGGGTTAGGTTTAGGGGTTAGTTTTAGGGTAAAAGGATAGGATTAGGGTTATGGGTTGGGCTTAGGTTTAGGGTTAAAGTTTACTGCTAGGGTTAGGGATAGGGTTCAGGGTTAGCTTTAGGGGTTCTGGTTAGGGTTAGGTGTTAGGTTAGTGTCAGGGTTAGGTCTAGTCGTGAGGGTAAGGTTTAGGGTTAGCTTTAAGAGCTAGGGTTAGGTTTAATGGTTAGGATTAGGATTACGGTTAAGGGTTAGGGTAAGGCTTAGGGGTTAGGGTGAAGGGTTAGGGTCAAGGGTTAGGGTTTTTGTTAGGCATAGCGTTGGGGTTAGAGGTAAGGGTTACTGTCAGTGTTAGGGTTGTAGGTAGGGTTACGGTTAGGGTTAGCGGTTTAGAATTAGGGTTAGGGATTAGGTGTCAAGATGATGACTATTACATAGGGTTAGAATTATGGGATAGGGGTTGTTCTCAGGAAATGGGTTATGCATTAACGTTAGGATAAGAGGTTAAAGTTAGGCGCACGGTGAGGTTTACGTGTTAAGGGGAGAAATAGGAACAGGGTTGGGTGTTATGTTCAGGGTTAGGGTTATCTGTTAAAGGTATTGTTTATGCTTAGCGCACGGGCCCTGTCTGCATTAGGCGGGCGGGGGGAGTTTAGGGGGCTGGGATTGTACCCTGGAACCCACTCTATCATACTCTGGGTATGGGCCCGTGGGTTTCATGCAGGACACAGTGGTAGAGCCTCCTTTCACGCATGGCATGGGAGGATTGCAGGCTTTCTAAACTCTAAGAAAGCAAGAAGTCTGAGAATTAGATTTAGGGTTAGGATTCTGGTTAGGGTTAAGGATGAAGTTTAGTGTTAGGGTGAGGGCTTAGGGTTAGGGATTAGGGTTAGGGTTAAAGGTTACTCTTAGGTTTAACGGTTACACTTTGGTTTAGGGTTGAGGTTTACGGTTAGGGTTAAGATGAGGGGTTAGGGTTTGGTACAGGGTTAGGGTTAAGTGTTAGGTTTAGGGTTGAAGATTAGGATTAGGATTAGGATTAAAGGTTAGCATGAGAGTTAACGCTTACTGTTAAGGTTAAGAGTTAGGGTTTAGGGTTAGGTTTAGGGTTAGTTTTAGGGTTAGAGTTATGTGCTATGGTTTGTGTTAGAGGTTAGGGTTAGGTTTACTGGTCACGGTTGGGGTTACGTTTAGGGGTTAGCATTAGGGTTAGGGTTAGGGTTAAGGGATAGGATTAGGGTTAAGTGTTGGGCTTAGGGTTAGGGTTTAGTGTTTGGGATAGCATTAAGGATTAGGGTTAGGGTCAGGGTTAAATGCTGGGGTTCGGGTAATGGTTAGGGTCAGGGTTAAGGTTCACGCATAGGGTTAGTGTTAAGGGTTACGGGTAGGTTTAGGGTTCAGGGTTAGTGTTAGCATTAGGGCTTAAGGTTAGGATTAGGCGGTTGGTTAGATTTAGGTTTAGATCTAGGCGTTAGGGTAAGGGCTGCGTTAGGGTTAAGAGATAGGTTTAGGTTTAATGCTTAGGATTAGGATTAGGGTTTGGGGTTAAAGTAAGAGTTAGGGTTTAGATTTAAGGATCAAAGGTTAGGGTTATTTTTAGCTGTAGTGTTAGGGTTAGGGATAAGGGATCCCATTAGCATTAAGGGTCTTCCTTACTGTAGGGTTAAGGGTTAGGCTTAGAGTTAAAGGTTAAGGTTAGGGTCAGTGTTAAGATTTAGAGTGAGGGTTAACGGTTAGGGTAAAGGTTAAGCGTTAGGGTTAGGGATTAGTGATTAGGGTTTTTTGTTAGTGTTAGTGTTAGCGCTTAGGAGTTAGTGTTTTATGAAGGGGTATGGTTAGAATTAGGATTGGGGTTAGAGTTAGGGTGAGGTATAGGGGTTAGGTTTAGGGGTTAGTTTTAGGGTAAAAGGATAGGATTAGGGTTACGGGTTGGGCTTAGGTTTAGGGTTAAAGTTTACTGCTAGGGTTAGGGATAGGGTTCAGGGTTAGCTTTAGGGGTTCTGGTTAGGGTTAGGTGTTAGGTTAGTGTCAGGGTTAGGTCTAGTCGTGAGGGTAAGGTTTAGGGTTAGCTTTAAGAGCTAGGGTTAGGTTTAATGGTTAGGATTAGGATTAGGGTTAAGGGTTAGGGTAAGGCTTAGGGGTTAGGGTGAAGGGTTAGGGTTTTTGTTAGGCATAGCGTTGGGGTTAGAAGTAAGGCTTACTGTCAGTGTTAGGGTTGTAGGTAGGGTTACGGTTAGGGTTAGCGGTTTAGAATTAGGGTTAGGGATTAGGTGTCACAGTGATGACTAGGAGATAGGGTTACAATTATGGGATAGGGGTTGTTCTCAGGAAATGGGTTATGCATTAACGTTAGGATAAGTGGTTAAAGATAGGCGCACGGTGAGGTTTACGTGTTAAGGGGAGAAATAGAAACAGGGTTGGGTGTTATGTTCAGGGTTAGGGTTATCTGTTAAAGGTATTGTTTATGCTTAGGGCACGGGTCCTGTCTGCATTGGGCGGGCGGGGGGAGTTTAGGGGGCTGGGATTGTACCCGGGAACCCACTCTATCATACTCTGGGTATGAGCCCGTGGGTTTCATGCAGGACACAGTGGTAGAGCCTCGTTTCACGCATGGCATGGGAGGATTGCAGGCTTTCTAAACTCTAAGAAAGCAAGAAGTCTGAGAATTAGATTTAGGGTTAGGATTCTGGTTAGGGTTAAGGATGAAGTTTAGTGTTAGGGTGAGGGCTTAGGGTTAGGGATTAGGGTTAGGATTAAAGGTTACCCTTAGGTTTAACGGTTACACTTTGGTTTAGGGTTGAGTTTTACGGTTAGGGTTAAGATGAGGGGTTAGGGTTTGGTACAGGGTTAGGGTTAAGTGTTAGGTTTAGGGTTGAAGATTAGGATTAGGATTAGTGTTAGTGTTAGGATTAAAGGTTAGCGTGAGAGATAACGCTTAGTGTTAAGGTAAAGAGTTAGGGTTTAAGGTTAGGGTTAGGGTTAGGGTTAGTTTTAGGGTTAGAGTTATGTGCTATGGTTTGTGTTAGAGGTTAGGGTTAGGTTTACTGGTCACGGTTAGGGTTACGTTTAGGGGTTAGCATTAGGGTGAAGGTTAGGGTTAAGGGATAGGATTAGGGATAAGTGTTGGGCTTAGGGTTAGGGTTTAGTGTTAGGGTTAGCATTAAGGATTAGGGTTAGGGTCAGGGTTAAATGCTTGGGTGCGGGTAATGGTTAGGGTCAGGGTTAAGGTTCACGGATAGGGTTAGTGTTAAGGGTTACGGGTAGGTTTAGGGTTCAGGGTTAGAGTTAGCATTAGGGCTTAAGGCTAGGATTAGGGGGTAGGTTAGATTTAGGGTTAGATCTAAGCGTTAGGGTAAGGGCTAGCGTTAGGGTTAAGAGATAGGCTTACGTTTAATGCTTAGGATTAGGGTTAGGGTTTGGGGTTAAAGTAAGTGTTAGGGGTTAGGTTTAAGGATCAAAGGTTAGGGTTATTTTTAGCTGTAGTGTTAGGGTTAGGGATAAGGGATCCCATTAGCATTAAGAGTCTTCCTTACTGTAGGGTTAAGGGTTAGGATTAGAGTTAAAGGTTAAGGTTAGGGTCAGTGTTAAGATTTAGGGTGAGGGTTAACGGTTAGGGTAAAGGTTAAGCGTTAGGGTTAGGGATTAGTGATTAGGGTTTTTGGTTAGTGTTAGGGTTAGCGGTTAGGAGTTAGTGTTTTATGAAGGGGTATGGTTAGAATTAGGATTGGGGTTAGAGTTAGGGTGAGGTATAGGGGTTAGGTTTAGGGGTTAGTTTTAGGGTAAAAGGATAGGATTAGGGTTACGGGTTGGGCTTAGGTTTAGGGTTAAAGTTTACTGCTAGGGTTAGGGATAGGGTTCAGGGTTAGCTTTAGGGGTTCTGGTTAGGGTTAGGTGTTAGGTTAGTGTCAGGGTTAGGTCTAGTCGTGAGGGTAAGGTTTAGGGTTAGCTTTAAGAGCTAGGGTTAGGTTTAATGGTTAGGATTAGGATTAGGGTTAAGGGTTCGGGTAAGGCTTAGGGGTTAGGGTGAAGGGTTAGGGTCAAGGGTTAAGGTTTTTGTTAGGCATAGCGTTGGGGTTAGAAGTAAGGGTTACTGTCAGTGTTAAGGTTGTAGGTAGGGTTACGGTTAGGGTTAGCGGTTTAGAATTAGGGTTAGGGATTACGAGTCACAGTGATGACTAGGAGATAGGGTTAGAATTATGGGATAGGGGTTGTTCTCAGGAAATGGGTTATGCATTAACGTTAGGATAAGAGGTTAAAGTTAGGCGCACGGTGAGGTTTACGTGTTAAGGGGAGAAATAGGAACAGGGTTGGGTGTTATGTTCAGGGTTAGGGTTATCTGTTAAAGGTATTGTTTATGCTTAGCGCACGGGCCCTGTCTGCATTGGGCGGGTGGGGGGAGTTTAGGGGGCTGGGCTTGTACCCGGGAACCCACTCTATCATACTCTGGGTATGAGCCCGTGGGTTTCATGCAGACACAGTGGTAGAGCCACCTTTCACGCATGGCATGGGAGGATGGCAGGCTTTCTAAACTCTTAGAAAGCAAGAAGTCTGAGAATTAGATTTAGGGTTAGGATTATGGTTAGGGTTAAGGATGAAGTTTAGTGTTAGGGTGAGGGTTAGGGTTAGGGATTAGGGTTAGGGTTAAAGGTTACCCTTAGGTTTAACGGTTACACTTTGCTTTAGTGTTGAGGTTTACGGTTAGGGTTAAGATGAGGGGTTAGGGTTTGGTACAGGGTTAGGGTTAAGTGTTAGGTTTAGGGTTGAAGATTAGGTTTAGGGTTAGGATTAAAGGTTAGCGTGCTAGATAACGCTTAGGGTTAAGGTTAAGAGTTAGGGTTTAGGGTTAGGGTTAGGGTTAGGGTTAGTTTTAGGGTTAGAGTTATGTGCTATGGTTTGTGTTAGAGGTTAGGGTTAGGTTTACTGGTGACGGTTAGGGTTACGTTTAGGGGGTAGCATTAGGGTTAGGGATAGGGTTAAGGGATAGGATTAGGGATAAGTGTTGGGCTTAGGGTTAGGGTTTAGTGTTAGGGTTAGCATTAAGGATTAGGGTTAGGGTCAGGGTTAAATGCTTGGGTGCGGGTAATGATTAGGGTCAGGGTTAAGGTTCACGGATAGGGTTAGTGTTAAGGGTTACGGGTAGGTTTAGGGTTCACGGTTAGTGTTAGCATTTGGGCTTAAGGTGAGGATTAGGCGGTAGGTTAGATTTAGGGTTAGATCTAGGCGTTAGGGTAAGGGCTAGCGTTAGGGTTAAGAGATAGGGTTAGCTTTAATGCTTAGGATTAGGGTTAGGGTTTGGGGTTAAAGTAAGTGTTAGGGGTCAGGTTTAAGGATCAAAGGTTAGGGTTATTTTTAGCTGTAGTGTTAGGTTTAGGGGTAAGGGATCCCATTAGCATTGGGTCTTCCTTCCTGTAGGGTTAAGGGTTAGGCTTAGAGTTAAAGGGTAAGGTTAGGGTCAGTGTTAAGATTTAGGGTGAGGGTTAACGGTTAGGGTAAAGGTTAAGCGTTAGGGTGAGGGATTAGTGATTAGGGTTTTTGGTTAGTGTTAGGGTTAGCGGTTAGGAGTTAGTGTTTTATGAAGGGGTATGGTTAGAATTAGGATTGGGGTTAGAGTTAGGGTGAGGTATAGGGGTTAGGTTTAGGGGTTAGTTTTAGGGTAAAAGGATAGGATTAGGGTTACGGGTTGGGCTTAGGTTTAGGGTTAAAGTTTACTGCTAGGGTTAGGGATAGGGTTCAGGGTTAGCTTTAGGGGTTCTGGTTAGGGTTAGGTGTTAGGTTAGTG
>NW_027182883.1:690000-695000 GCF_041146395.1 Eulemur rufifrons
AGTGTTGGGCTCAGGGTTAGGGTTAGGGTTAGGTTTATCATTAAGGATTAGTGTTAGGGTCAGGGTTAAATGCTTGGGTGCGGGTAATGGTTAGGGTCAGGATTAAGGTTCACGGATAGGGTTAGTGTTAAGGGTTACGGGTAGGTTTAGGGTTCAGGGTTAGAGTTAGCTTTAGGGCTTAAGGTTAGGATTAGGCGGTAGGTTAGATTTAGGGTTAGATCTAGGCCTTAGGGTAAGGGTTAGCGTTAGGGTTAAGAGATAGGGTTAGGTTTAATGCTTAGGAATAGGCTTAGGGTTTGGGGTTAAAGTAAGTGTTAGGGGTTAGGTTTAAGGATCCACGGTTAGGATTATTTTTAGCTGTAGTGTTAGGGTTAGGGATAAGGGATCCCATTAGCATGAAGGGTCTTCCTTACTGTAGTTTTAAGGGTTAGGCTTAGAGTTAAAGGTGAAGGTTAGGGTCAGTGTTAAGATTTAGGGTGAGGGTTAACGGTTACGGTAAAGCTTAAGCGTTAGGGTTAGGGATTAGTGATTAGGGATTTTGGTTAGTGTTAGGGTTAGCGGTTAGGAGTTAGTGTTTTATGAAGGGGTATGGTTAGAATTAGGATTGGGGTTAGAGTTAGGTGAGGTATAGGGGTTAGGTTTAGGGGTTAGTTTTAGGGTAAAAGGATAGGATTAGGGTTACGGGTAGGGCTTAGGTTTAGGGTTAAAGTTTACTGCTAGGGTTAGGGATAGGGTTCAGGGTTAGCTTTAGGGGTTCTGGTTAGGGTTAGGTGTTAGGTTAGTGTCAGGGTTAGGTCTATTCGTGAGGGAAAGGTTTAGGGTTAGCTTTAAGAGCTAGGGTTAGGTTTCATGGTTAGCATTAGGATTAGGGTTAAGGGTTAGGGTAAGGCTTAGGGGTTAGGGTGAAGGGTTAGGGTTTTTGTTAGGCATAGCGTTGGGGTTAGAAGTAAGGGTTACTGTCAGTGTTAGGGTTGTAGGTAGGGTTACGGTTAGGGTTAGCGGTTTAGAATTAGGGTTAGGGATTAGGTGTCACAGTGATGACTAGGAGATAGGGTTAGAATTATTGGACAGGGGTTGTTCTCAGGAAATGGGTTATGCATTAACGTTAGGATAAGAGGTTAAAGTTAGGCGCACGGTGAGGTTTACGTGTTAAGGGGAGAAATAGGAACAGTGTTGGGTGTTATGTTCAGGGTTAGGGTTATCTGTTAAAGGTATTGTTTATGCTTAGTGCACGGGCCCTGTCTGCATTAGGCGGGTGGGGGGAGTTTAGGGGGCTCGGATTGTACCCGGGAACCCACTCTATCATATTCTGGGTATGGGCCCGTGGGTTTCATGCAGGACACAGTGGTAGAGCCTCCTTTCATGCATGGCATGGGAGGATTGCAGGCTTTCTAAACTCTAAGAAAGCAAGAAGTCTGAGAATTAGATTTAGGGTTAGGATTATGGTTAGGGTTAAGGATGAAGTTTAGTGTTAGGGTGAGGGCTTAGGGTTAGGGCTTAGGGTTAGGGTTAAAGGTTACTCTTAGGTTTAACGGTTACACTTTGGTTTAGGGTTGAAGTTTACGGTTAGGGTTAAGATGAGGGGTTAGGGTTTGGTACAGGGTTAGGGTTAAGTGTTAGGTTTAGGGTTGAAGATTAGGATTAGGGTTAGGATTAAAGGGTAGCGTGAGAGTTAACGCTTAGGGTTAAGGTTAAGAGTTAGGGTTTAGGGTTAGGCTTAGGGTTAGGGTTCGTTTTAGGGTTAGAGTTATGTGCTATGGTTTGTGTTAGAGGTTAGGGATAGGTTTACTGGTCAGGGTGAGGGTTACGTTTAGGGGTTAGCATTAGGGTTAGGGTTAAGGGATAGGATTAGGGTTAAGTGCTGGGCGTAGTGTTAGGGTTTAGTGTTAGTTTTATCATTAAGGATTAGGGGTAGGGTCAGGGTTAAATGCTTGGGTGCGGGTAATGGTTAGTGTCAGGGTTAAAGTTCACGGATCGGGTTAGTGTTAAGGGTTACGGGTAGGTTTAGGGTTCACGGTTAGAGTTAGCATTAGGGCTTAAGGTTAGGATTAGGCGATAGGTTAGATTTAGGGTTAGATCTAGGCGTTAGGGTAAGGGCTAGCGTTAGGGTTAAGAGATAGGGTTAGGTTTAATGCTTAGGATTAGGGTTAGGGATTGGGGTTAAAGTAAGTGTTAGGGGTTAGGTTTAAGGATCAAAGGTTAGGGTTATTTTTAGCTGTAGTGTTAGGGTTAGGGATAAGGGATCCCATTAGCATTAAGGGTCTTCCTTACTGTAGGGTTAAGGGTTAGGCTTAGAGTTAAAGGTTAAGGTTAGGGTCAGTGTTAAGATTTAGGGTGAGGGTTAACGGTTAGGGTAAAGGTTAAGCGTTAGGGTTAGGGATTAGTGATTAGGGTTTTTGGTTAGTGTTCGGGTTAGCGGTTAGGAGTTAGTGTTTTATGAAGGGGTATGGTTAGAATTAGGATTGGGGTTAGAGTTAGGGTGAGGTATAGGGGTTAGGTTCAGGGGTTAGTTTTAGGGTAAAAGGATAGGATTAGGGTTACGGGTTGGGCTTAGGTTTAGGGTTAAAATTCACTGCTAGCGTTAGGGATAGGGTTCAGGGTTAGCTTTAGGGGTTCTGGTTAGGGTTAGGTGTTAGGTTAGTATCAGGGTTAGGTCTAGTCGTGAGGGTAAGGTTTAGGGTTAGCTTTAAGAGCTAGGGTTAGGTTTTATGGTTAGCATTAGGATTAGGGTTAAGGGTTAGGGTAAGGCTTAGGGGTTAGGGTGAAGGGTTAGGGTTTTTGTTAGGCATAGCGTTGGGGTTAGAATAAGGGTTACTGTCAGTGATAGGGTTGTAGGTAGGGTTACGGTTAGGGTTAGCGGTTTAGAATTAGGGTTAGGGATTAGGTGTCACAGTGATGACTAGGAGATAGGGTTAGAATTATGGGATAGGGGTTGTTCTCAGGAAATGGGTTATGCATTAAGGTTAGGATAAGAGGTTAAAGTTAGGCGCACGGTGAGGTTTACGTGTTAAGGGGAGAAATAGGAACAGGGTTGGGTGTTATGTTCAGGGTTAGGGTTATCTGTTAAAGGTATTGTTTATGCTTAGCGCACGGGCCCTGTTTGCATTAGGCGGGCGGGGGGAGTTTAGGGGGCTGGGATTGTACCCGGGAACCCACTCTATCATACTCTGGGTATAGGCCCGTGGGTTTCATGCAGGACACAGTGGTAGAGCCTCCTTTCACGCATGGCATGGGAGGATTGCAGGCTTTCTAAACTCTAAGAAAGCAAGAAGTCTGAGAATTAGATTTAGGGTTAGGATTCTGGTTAGGGTTAAGGATGAAGTTTAGTGTTAGGGTGAAGGCTTAGGGTCAGGGATTAGGGTTAGGGTTAAAGGTTACTCTTAGGTTTAACGGTTACACTTTGGTTTAGGGTTGAGGTTTACGGTTAGGTTTAAGATGAGGGGTTAGGGCTTGGTACAGGGTTAGGGTTAAGTGTTAGGTTTAGGGTTGAAGATTAGGATTAGGGTTAGGATTAAAGATTAGCGTGAGAGTTAACGCTTAGGGTTAAGGTTAAGAGTTAGGGGTAAGGGTTAGGTTTAGGGTTCGTTTTAGGGTTAGAGTTATGTGCTATGGTTTGTGTTAGAGGTTAGGGTTAGGTTTACTGGTCACGCTTAGGGTTACGTTTAGGGCTTAGCATTAGGGTTAGGGTTAGGGTTAAGTGATAGGATTAGGGATAAGTGTTTGGCTTAGGGTTAGGGTTTAGTGTTAGGGTTAGCATTAAGGATTAGTGGTAGGGTCACGGTTCAATGCTTGGGTGCGGGTAATGGTTAGGGTCAGGGTTAAGGTTCACGGATAGGGTTAGTGTTAAGAGTTACGGGTAGGTTTAGGGTTCAGGGTTAGAGTTATCATTAGGGCTTAAGGTTAGGATTAGGCGGTAGGTTAGATTTAGGGTTAGATCTAGGCGTTAGGGTAAGGGCTAGCGTTAGGGTTAAGAGATAGGGTTAGGTTTAATGCTTAGGATTAGGGTTAGGATTTGGGGTTAAAGTAAGTGTTAGGGGTTAAGTTGAAGGATCAAAGGTTAGGGTTATTTTTAGCTGTAGTGTTAGGGTTAGGGATAAGGGATCCCATTAGCATTAAGGGTCTTCCTTATTGTAGGGTTAAGGGTTAGGCTTTGAGTTAAAGGTTAAGGTTAGAGTCAGGGTTAAGATTTGTGGTGAGGGTTAACGGTTAGGGTAAAGGTTAAGCGTTAGGGTTAGGGATTAGTTATTAGGGTTTTTCGTTAGTGTTAGGGTTAGCGGTTAGGAGTTAGTGTTTTATGAAGGGGTATGGTTAGAATTAGGATTGGGGTTAGAGTTAGGGTGAGGTATAGGGGTTAGGTTTAGGGGTTAGTTTTAGGGTAAAAGGATAGGATTAGGGTTACAGGTTCGGCTTAGGTTTAGGGTTAAAGTTTACTGCTAGGGTTAGGGATAGGGTTCAGGGTTAGCTTTAGGGGTTCTGGTTAGTGTTAGGTGTTAGGATAGTGTCAGGGTTAGGTGTTAGGTTAGTGTCAGGGTTACGTCTAGTCATAGGGTAAGGTTTAGGGTTAGCTTTAAGAGCTAGGGTTAGGTTTAATGGTTAGGATTAGGATTAGGGTTAAGGGTTAGGGTAAGACTTAGGGGTTAGGGTGAAGGGTTAGGGTCAAGGGTTAGGGTTTTTGTTAGGCATAGCGTTGGGGTTAGAAGTAAGGGTTACTGTCAGTGTTAGGGTTGTAGGTAGGGTTACGGTTGGGGTTAGCGGTTTAGAATTAGGGTTAGGGATTAGGTGTCACAGTGATGACTAGGAGATAGGGTTAGAATTATGGGATAGGGGTTGTTCTCAGGAAATGGGTTACGCATTCAGGTTAGGATAAGAGGTTAAAGTTAGGCGCACGGGTAGGTTTACGTGTTAAGGGGAGAAAAAGGAACAGGGTTGGGTGTTATGTTCAGGGTTAGGGTTATCTGTTAAAGGTATTGTTTATGCTTAGCGCACGGGCCCTGTCTGCA
>NW_027182883.1:702500-735000 GCF_041146395.1 Eulemur rufifrons
GGATGAGATGTTACGGTTATGGCTAGGGGTTAGGATTAGAATTATGGGATAGGGCTTCTTCTCAGGGTGTTATGCATTAAGGTTAAGATAAGGGGATAAGTTAGGGTTACGGGGAGGTTTATGTTTTAAGGTGAGCAATAGGATCAGGGTCAGGTGCTATGTTCAGGGTGAGGGTTATCTGTTAGGGGTAGTGTTTATACTTAGCGTACAGGCCCTGTCTGCACTGGGCGGGGGGCTGGGGTTAGGGGCATGGGATTATCCCCGGGAACCCACTCTATCATACGCTAGGTATGGGCTCCTGGTTTCATGCAAGAGAGAGCTGCAGAGCCCCCTTTTACTCATGGCATGGGAGGATTTTAGGCTTTCTAAACTCTAAGAAAGCAAGAAGTCCGAGAATTAGATTTAGGGGTAGGATTATGATAATGTTTAGGGTTAGGGTTAGTGTTAAGGTGGGGTCTTAGGGTTAGGGGTTAGGGTTAGAGGTTAGTGTTAGGTGTAACAGTTACAGTTAGGTTTATGGTTAAGTTTCAGGGTTAGGGTTAAGGTTTGGGTTTAGCGTTTGGCACAGGGTTAGGCTTCAGTGTTAGCTTTATGGTTAAAGATTAGGATTAGGGTTAGTGTGAGGGTTAATGGTAAGGGTCAAGATTAAGGGTGAGGGTTGGGGTTAGGGTTAGGTTTAGGGTTAGGGCTTAGGGTTAGGGGATAGGATTAGGCTTAAGTGTTGGGCTTATGGTTAGGGTTAAAGTTTAGTGTTAGGGTTAATGTTTAGTGTTATGGTCCAGTTTCAGTGTTAGGGTGAGGGTTAACAGTTAGGATTAGGCTTAGGGGTTAGGGATATAGTGAAGGTTCAGTGTTAGGGTTAGGTTTAGGGTTCAGGGTTAGGGTTAGCTTTAGGGGTTATGGTTAGGGTTAGGTGTTAGGTTAGTGTCAGGGTTAGGTCTAGTCGTGAGGGTAAGGTTTAGGGTTAGCTTTAAGAGCTAGGGTTAGGTTTCATGGTTAGGATTAGGATTACGGTTAAAGGTTAGGGTAATGCTCAGGGGTTAGGGTGAAGGGTGAAGGGTTAGGGCTTTTGTTAGGCATAGCGTTGGGGTTAGAACTAAGGGTTCCTGTCAGTGTTAGGGTTGTAGGTAGGGTTACGGTTAGGGTTAGCGGTTTAGAATTAGGGTTAGGGATTAGGTGTCAAGATGATGACTAGGACATAGGGTTAGAATTATGGGATAGGGGTTGTTCTCAGGAAATGGGTTATGCATTAACGTTAGGATAAGTGGTTAAAGTTAGGCGCACGGTGAGGTTTATGTGTTAAGGGGAGAAATAGGAACAGGGTTGGGTGTTATGTTCAGGGTTAGGGTTATCTGTTAAAGGTATTGTTTATGCTTAGCGCACGGGCCCTGTCTGCATTAGGCGGGCGGGGGGAGTTTAGGGGGCTGGGATTGTACCCGGGAACCCACTCTATCATACTCTGGGTATGGGCCCGTGGGTTTCATGCAGGACACAGTGGTAGAGCCTCCTTTCACGCATGGCATGGGAGGATTGCAGGCTTTCTAAACTCTAAGAAAGCAAGAAGTCTGAGAATTAGATTTAGGGTTAGGATTCTGGTTAGGGTTAAGGATGAAGTTTAGTGTTAGGGTGAGGGCTTAGTGTTAGGGATTAGGGTTAGGGTTAAAGGTTACTCTTAGGTTTAACGGTTACACTTTGGTTTAGGGTTCAGGTTTACGGTTAGGGTTAAGATGAGGGGTTAGGGTTTGGTACAGGGTTAGGGTTAAGTGTTAGGTTTAGGGTTGAAGATTAGGATTAGGGTTAGGATTAAAGGTTAGCATGAGAGTTAACGCTTAGGGTTAAGGTTAAGAGTTAGGGTTTAGGGTTAGGGTTAGGGTTAGTTTTAGGGTTAGAGTTATGTGCTATGGTTTGTGTTAGAGGTTAGGGTTAGGTTTACTGGTCACGGTTAGGGTTACGTTTAGGGGTTAGCATTAGGGTTAGGGTTAGGGTTAAGGGATAGGATTAGGGTTAAGTGTTGGGCTTAGGGTTAGGGTTTAGTGTCTGGGATAGCATAAGGATTAGGGGTAGGGTCAGGGTTAAATGCTTGGGTGCGGGTAATGGTTAGGGTCAGGGTTAAGGTTCACGGATAGGGTTAGTGTTAAGGGTTACGGGTAGGTTTAGGGTTCAGGGTTAGTGTTAGCATTAGCGCTTAAGGTTAGGATTAGGCGGTAGGTTAGATTTAGGGTTAGATCTAGGCCTTAGGGTAAGGGCTAGCGTTAGGTTTAAGAGATAGGGTTAGGTTTAATGCTTAGGATTAGGGTTAGGGTTTGGGGTTAAAGTAAGTGTTAGGGGTTAGGTTTAAGGATCCAAGGTTAGGGTTATTTTTAGCTGTAGTGTTAGGGTTAGGGATAAGGGATCCCATTAGCATTAAGGGTCTTCCTTACTGTAGGGTTAAGGGTTAGGCTTAGAGTTAAAGGTGAAGGTTAGGGTCAGTGTTAAGATTTAGGGTGAGGGTTAACGGTTAGGGTAAAGGTTAAGCATTAGGGTTAGGGATTAGTGATTAGGGTTTTGGTTAGTGTTAGGGTTAGCGGTTAGGAGTTAGTGTTTTATGAAGGGGTATGGTTAGAATTAGGATTGAGGTTAGAGTTAGGGTGAGGTATAGGGGTTAGGTTTAGGGGTTAGTTTTAGGGTAAAAGGATAGGATTAGGGTTACGGGTTGGGCTTAGGTTTAGGGTTAAAGTTTACTGCTAGGGTTAGGGATAGGGTTCAGGGTTAGCTTTAGGGGTTCTGGTTACGGTTAGGTGTTAGGTTAGTGTCAGGGTTAGGTCTAGTCGTGAGGGTAAGGTTTAGGGTTAGCTTTAAGAGCTAGGGTTAGGTTTAATGGTTAGGATTAGGATTAGGGTTAAGGGTTAGGGTAAGGCTTAGGGGTTAGGGTGAAGGGTTAGGGTTTTTGTTAGGCATAGCGTTGGGGTTAGAAGTAAGGGTTACTGTCAGTGTTAGGGTTGTAGGTAGGGTTACGGTTAGGGTTAGCGGTTTAGAATTAGGGTTAGGGATTTGGTGTCACAGTGATGACTAGGAGATAGGGTTAGAATTATGGGATGGGGTTGTTCTCAGGAAATGGGTTATGCATTAACGTTAGGATAAGTGGTTAAAGATAGGCGCACGGTGAGGTTTACGTGTTAAGGGGAGAAATAGAAACAGGGTTGGGTGTTATGTTCAGGGTTAGGGTTATCTGTTAAAGGTATTGTTTATGCTTAGGGCACGGGTCCTGTCTGCATTGGGCGGGCGGGGGGAGTTTAGGGGGCTGGGATTGTACCCGGGAACCCACTCTATCATACTCTGGGTATGGGCCCGTGGGTTTCATGCAGGACACAGTGGTAGAGCCTCCTTTCACGCATGGCATGGGAGGATTGCAGGCTTTCTAAACTCTAAGAAAGCAAGAAGTCTGAGAATTAGGTTTAGGGTTAGGATTATGGTTAGGGTTAAGGATGAAGTTTAGTGTTAGGGTGAGGGCTTAGGGTTAGGGATTAGGGTTAGGGTTAAAGGTTACTCCTAGGTTTAACGGTTACACTTTGGTTTAGGGTTGAGGTTTACGGTTAGGGTTAAGATGAGGGGTTAGGGTTTGGTACAGGGTTAGGGTTAAGTGTTAGGTTTAGGGTTGAAGATTAGGATTAGGGTTAGGATTAAAGGTTAGCGTGAGAGTTAACGCTTAGGGTGAAGGTTAAGAGTTAGGGTTTAGGGTTAGGGTTAGGGTTAGTTTTAGGGTTAGAGTTATGTGCTATGGTTTGTGTTAGAGGTTAGGGTTAGGTTTACTGGTCACGGTTAGGGTTACGTTTAGGGGGTAGCATTAGGGTGAGGGTTAGGGTTAAGGGATAGGATTAGGGATAAGTGTTGGGCTTAGGTTTAGGGTTTAGTGTTAGGGTTAGCATTAAGGATTAGGGTTAGGGTCAGGGTTAAATGCTTGGGTGCGGGTAATGGTTAGGGTCAGGGTTAAGGTTCACGGATAGGGTTAGTGTTAAGGGTTACGGGTAGGTTTAGGGTTCACGGTTAGAGTTAGCATTAGGGCTTAAGGTTAGGATTAGGCGGTAGGTTAGATTTAGGGTTAGATCTAGGCGTTAGGGTAAGGGCTAGCGTTAGGGTTAAGAGATAGGGTTAGGTTTAATGCTTAGGATTAGGGTTAGGGTTTGGGGTTAAAGTAAGTGTTAGGGGTTAGGTTTAAGGATCCAAGGTTAGGGTTATTTTTAGCTGTAGTGTTAGGGTTAGGTATAAGGGATCCCATTAGCATTAAGGGTCTTCCTTACTGTAGGGTTAAGGGTTAGGCTTAGAGTTAAAGGTGAAGGTTAGGGTCAGGGTTAAGATTTAGGGTGAGGGTTAACGGTTAGGGTAAAGGTTAAGCGTTAGGGTTAGGGATTAGTGATTAGGGTTTTTGGTTAGTGTTCGGGTTAGCGGTTAGGAGTTAGTGTTTTATGAAGGGGTATGGTTAGAATTAGGATTGGGGTTAGAGTTAGGGTGAGGTATAGGGGTTAGGTTTAGGGGTTAGTTTTAGGGTAAAAGGATAGGATTAGGGTTATGGGTTGGGCTTAGGTTTAGGGTTAAAGTTTACTGCTAGGGTTAGGGATAGGGTTCAGGGTTAGCTTTAGGGGTTCTGGTTAGGGTTAGGTGTTAGGTTAGTGTCAGGGTTAGGTCTAGTCGTGAGGGTAAGGTTTAGGGTTAGCTTTAAGAGCTAGGGTTAGGTTTAATGGTTAGGATTAGGATTAGGGTAAGGCTTAGGGGTTAGGGTGAAGGGTTAGGGTCAAGGGTTAGGGTTTTTGTTAGGCATAGCGTTGGTGTTAGAAGTAAGGGTTACTGTCAGTGTTAGGGTTGTAGGTAGGGTTACGGTTAGGGTTAGTGGTTTAGAATTAGGGTTAGGGATTAGGTGTCACAGTGATGACTAGGAGATAGGGTTAGAATTATGGGATAGGGGTTGTTCTCAGGAAATGGGTTATGCATTAACGTTAGGATAAGAGGTTAAAGTTAGGCGCACGGTGAGGTTTACGTGTTAAGGGGAGAAATAGGAACAGGGTTGGGTGTTATGTTCAGGGTTAGGGTTATCTGTTAAAGGTATTGTTTATGCTTAGCGCACGGGCCTTGTCTGCATCGGACGGGCGGGGGGAGTTTCGGGGGCTGGGATTGTACCCGGGAACCCACTCTATCATACTCTGGGTATGAGCCCGTGGGTTTCTTGCAGGACGCAGTGGTAGAGCCTCCTTTCACGCATGGCATGGGAGGATTGCAGGCTTTCTAAACTCTAAGAAAGCAAGAAGTCTGAGAATTAGATTTAGGGTTAGGATTCTGGTTAGGGTTAAGGATGAAGTTTAGTGTTAGGGTGAGGGCTTAGGGTTAGGGATTAGGGTTAGGGTTAAAGGTTACTCTTAGGTTTAACGGTTACACTTTGGTTTAGGGTTGAGGTTTACGGTTAGGGTTAAGATGAGGGGTTAGGGTTTGGTACAGCGTTAGGGTTAAGTGTTAGGTTTAGGGTTGAAGATTAGGATTAGGGTTAGGATTAAAGTTAGCGTGAGAGTTAACGCTTAGGGTTTAGGTTAAGAGATAGGGTTTAGGGTTAGGGTTAAGGTTAGGGTTAGTTTTAGGGTTAGAGTTATGTGCTATGGTTTGTGTTAGAGGTTAGGGTTAGGTTTACTGGTCACGGTTAGGGTTACGTTTAGGGGGTAGCATTAGGGTTAGGGTTAGGGTTAAGGGATAGGTTTAGGAATAAGTGTTGGGCTTAGGGTTAGGGTTTAGTGTTAGGGTTAGCATTAAGGATTAGGGTTAGGGTCAGGGTTAAATGCTTGGGTGCGGGTAATGGTTAGGGTCAGGGTTAAGGTTTACGGATAGGGTTAGTGTTAAGGGTTACGGGTAGGTTTAGGGTTCAGGGTTAGAGTTAGCATTAGGGCTTAAGGTTAGGATTAGGCGGTAGGTTAGATTTAGGGTTAGATCTAGGCGTTAGGGTAAGGGCTAGCGTTAGGGTTAAGAGAGAGGGTTAGGTATAATGCTTAGGATTAAGGTTAGGGTTTGGGGTTAAAGTAAGTGTTAGGGGTTAGGTTTAAGTATCCAAGGTTAGGGTTATTTTTAGCTGTAGTGTTAGGGTTAGGGATAAGGGATCCCATTAGCATTAAGGGTCTTCCTTACTGTAGGGTTAAGGGTTAGGCTTAGAGTTAAAGGTGAAGGTTAGGGTCAGTTTTAAGATTTAGGGTGAGGGTTAACGGTTAGGGTAAAGGTTAAGCGTTAGGGTTAGGGATTAGTGATTAGGGTTTTTGGTTAGTGTTAGGGTTAGCGGTTAGGAGTTAGTGTTTTATGAAGGGGTATGGTTAGAATTAGGGTTGGGGATCTTGGGTGGAGGGAAGATGGCGGAATGGCGGTGATTGTTTGGATCTGCGCTCCGGCGACGAACCGTGGATCCGGACCTGCCACAACGCTAGAGGACCGCTCCCACACAGGAACAGCGGTGTGAATCCACGGAGAATCAGCGTGGGACAGACAGAGCAAGTGAGGTCTGAGGTGAACAGAAATTGAGATCGCGGAACTCTGCGGAAGGCGCGGAACAGACAGTAGCCAGCGGAGCGCAGGCGGCTGCGCCCGCCCCCAGGTGGGGCGGGGGCAGTCTTTAGGAAAAGCGGCTTGCGCTCCTCACTGACCTCCACCCCCAATTGCTTGGAGACCCCCTCGCAAGCCAGAGCAGAATCTCCGAGCGAGACGTAGGGCATTGCAGACAGGAGGCTTTTTCGGGAGAATAGCTTGGAACCTGGGAAGTCTCGGCTGAGACAGTCCTTAGCGAGAAGGGACGGACCTGTGCCAGGGGGGAGGGGCACGATCAATCCCCGATCAGCGAATTGCGCTGTACCTCTGCGCTACTTTTGTCGGTGGTTCTTCAGCCGGTGGCCCCCGGCGGCTTTGCCCGCCAAACCCCCTGGCAGCGGCGGTCCCTGGTCTCTGCCTGCCGGGGAGCCGGTCCCCCTCCGACCCCGGAGCGCTGCGGGCGCCATCTTGAAAGCAAAGTCGGAACCGCTCGGGAGCCATAAGGTGCCCAGCAGCTCTCTCTCCCCGGCGCCCCCCGCTGGTCTCTGGGCCCGCGCCATCTCCGCCGGCGGCACTCGGCGTGAAGGGGCAGAGCTGCGCTAAGACTTAAAATAAACACTGAGTTGCCGCTCCGGAACCAACGGAGCCGGCGTGAAGGGGCGGAGCCGCGCTAAGACTTAAAATAAACACTGAGTTGCCGCTCCGGAACCAACGGAGCCGGCGTGAAGGGGCGGAGCCGCGCTAAGACTTAAAATAAACACTGAGTTGCCGCTCCGGAACCAACGGAGCCGGCGTGAAGGGGCGGAGCTGCGCTAAGACTTAAAATAAACACTGAGTTGCCGCTCCGGAACCAACGGAGCCGGCGTGAAGGGGCGGAGCTGCGCTAAGACTTAAAATAAACACTGAGTTGCCGCTCCGGAACCAACGGAGCCGGCGTGAAGGGGCGGAGCTGCGCTAAGACTTAAAATAAACACTGAGTTGCCGCTCCGGAACCAACGGAGCCGGCGTGAAGGGGCGGAGCCGCGCTAAGACGTAAAATAAACACTGAGTTGCCGCTCCGGAACCAATGGAGCGGGCGTGAAGGGGCGGAGCTGCGCTAAGGCGCAAAAACACGATCATTGAGCCGCTGAATTGTATACTTCAGAATTGTGTATCCCTTCGTTTAGTGATGCGTTGTGGTGTTGTGTAGCTCTGTTTTTGTTCTTTTGTGTTTGTGTTTTCGCTGTTTCTGGGTTAGGTCTCTTTGTGTTATTTGTTAGTTTAGTTTTTGTTTTTGTCTTTGTTTTTTTTTTTATTTTTTTTTTATTTTTTTTTTTTTATTTTTTTTATTTTTTATTTTTATTTTTTTTTCTTTTTTCCTCTTCTCTTCCCCTTTTCTTTTCTCTTTCCTTTTCTTCTCCTTCTGTTCTTTCTTTTCACTTCCTTTTTTTTTTTCTTTTCTTTTCTTTTCTTTTCTTTTTTCTTTTTCCTTATTTCTTCTCTCTTTTTGCCTTCTAACTGGGAACCCACGCTGAGCTTGGGAACGGGCCAGACCCCTGGCTCTGGTACATACCGGAACCTGAGTAGTCACTTCCAACGCCGGCGATCTACGGGCGCGCAATAGCCATCTTGGGGCCCACAGCCAAGTCACTGCGGAGCAATAGGGTGCCAAGAGGCTCCCTGGACGGCCCCCTCCCCAGGTCCACAGACCTTATATAGGGTCCCCACCCACGTCTAAACATTGACTACTTCTCCAGAAGCGAGAGTGTGGAGCCTGGTCCCTGGGGACATTGGGCCAAGGCAGACTTTTGCCTGTGGGAGTTGCGGCAAATGGGGCGCTGAGCGAGCGAGGGCACCATCCACTCCCCACAACTAGTATTTTTCCTGCAGACAGAGACAGAAACCACCCCTATAGAGGAAGAACCAAAGGGAAACAAACAAACAAAGAGAATTTTGGCCCACTACTAGTGTGGACCCTGCCAGCCCTCTGAAAGACTACAACACAGTGTCCTAACTCACCAAAGCAGTCTTGGATCACTCCAATCCTCTAGGATTGGACCCATCAGAAGCAGTCCCCCAACTGAAATAGAAAAATTTCTAATCAATTCACAACAGTCTTCCCCTCTTGCCAAAGGAAGCAATATACCTAGACTACTCCACAGCCTAAGAATAGAGCACAGAGAGTGCTGTTAACCAGACTAAATCTATAAGTAAAGATCCAACGATTAATCTAGATGGGAAGGGCCCAGCGAAAAAACACAGGAAGCACAAAGAATCAAACAGAAAGCTCACCCCCAAAGAGAAATACCGGCTCTCAACCATTTGACACAAACCAGACTCAAAACACCAACATGTCACAGGAAGAATTCCAATTATGGATCATAAACAAGCTAAATAATATACAAGAATCAATGGACAGACAACACAAGGAAAATGCAAAAAAAATTCAGGATTTGGAGGAAAAATTCACTAAAGAAATTGAAATATTGAAGAAAAACCAAACTGAACTCCTAGAAATGAAGAATTCACTCAGAGAGCTACAAAACACTGTGGAAAGTCTCAAAAGCAGGGTAGATCAAACAGAGGAAAGAATTTCAGAAATTGAAGATAACTCCTTTCAACTAAATAAGTCAGTCACAGAGATAGATCAAAAAAGTAAGAGAAATGATCTGAGTCTTCAAGAAATGTGGGATTATGTGAAGAAACCTAACTTGAGAGTTATTGGCATCCCTGAGGGTGAAGAAGACAATAAGCAAGGGTTGGACAAGCTATTTGAAGACATAATCGAGGAAAATTTTCCAGGCCTTGCCAATACTCTAGACATACAGATTCAAGAAGCTCAAAGGACCCCTGGGAGATTCATAGCAAATAGGAAAACACCACGCCACGTAGTCATCAGGCTGACCAAAATATCCACTAAAGAGTCCCTTCTCCGAGCTGTAAGGAGAAAGAAACAGGTAACTTACAAAGGAAAACCCATCAGAATTACGCCAGATTTCTCAGCTGAAACCTTACAAGCAAGAAGAGCTTGGGGCCCCATTTTCACGCTTCTGAAACAGAATAATGCCCAGCCTAGAATCTTGTACCCAGCTAAGCTAAGTTTTCTATATGAAGGAGAAATCAAGACATTCTCAGATAAACAAAGGTTGAGGGAATTCACCAAGACAAGACCAGCCCTGCAAGAAGTACTCAAAAGAGAGTTACACACGGACCAGCACAAGAAAGATCCACGAATGTAAAACTACTCAAGAGCTAAAGATCAAATTCCAGATACCACAATGGCTCAGGAGAGAAAACATTGCAATGAAGTTCTACCCAACAAGCTGAACAAAAAACCGTCTCACTTATCAGTTTTCTCAATAAATGTGAATGGCTTGAATTCCCCGCTCAAGAGACATAGACTGTCCCAATGGATAAAAAAGCACAAGCCAAGTGTCTGCTGTCTCCAAGAAACCCACCTAACGAGCAAAGATGCATTTAGACTGAAAGTAAAAGGATGGAAATCGGTATTTCAAGCTAACGGTAACGAAAAGAAAGCTGGTGTGGCAATCTTAATTTCCAATAACTTAGCTTTCAAACCAACAAAAATAATAAAAGACAAAAATGGCTACTACATACTGGTCAAGGGCACAATTCAACAAGAAGCCATGACTATACTCAATATATATGCACCCAACCTAGGTGCACCTAGATTTATAAAGCAAACCCTACTAGATCTGAACCAGATGATAGATAATAATACTGTAATAGCTGGAGACTTTAACACCCCACTGACAGTACAGGACAGATCCTCTAAACAGAAAATAAACAAAGACATAATGGACCTAAATAGAATGCTAGAACAAATGGGCATGGCTGACATCTATAGGACATTCTACCCAAAGTCCACAGAATATACATTCTTCTCATCAGCTCACAGGACATTCTCTAAGATTGACCATGTCCTAGGACATAAATCATGTCTTCAAAAATTCAAAAAAATAGAAATTATACCATGCATCTTCTCAGATCACAGCGGAATAAAAGTAACAATGATCACAAACAGAAACCCTCACTCTTACTCAAAGTCATGGAAGCTAAATAACCTTCTCCTGAATAATTATTCTATAAAAGAAGAAATCAAGATGGAAATCAAAAATTTCTTCGAATTAAATGACAATGGAGATACAACTTATCAAAATCTATGGGATGCAGCTAAAGCAGTCCTGAGAGGAAAATTCATATCCATAAATGCCTATATCAAAAAGACAGAAAACATGCAAATAGACAACCTAACGAATAGACTCAAAGAGCTGGAGAAAGAAGAACAGAACGATCCCAAACCCAGCAGAAGGCGAGAAATTACTAAGATCAAATCAGAACTAAATGAAAAGGACAACAAAGAAACTATAAGGGAAATTAATAAAACAAAAAGTTGGTTCTTTGAAAAGATAAACAAAATAGACACACCTCTGGCTAGACTAACCAAGAGCACAAAAGTAAAATCTCTAATAACCTCCATTAGGAACATGAAAGGAGAAATCACAACCGATGCTACAGAGATACAAGATATCATCTATGAATTCTACAAAAATCTTTATGCACACAAACTGGAGAACGTGGAGGAAATGGACAAATTTTTAGAGACACATAGTCTTCCCAGGCTCAACCAGGAAGAAATAGAGTACCTGAACAGACCAATATCAAGAACTGAAATCGAAACAGCAATAAAAAACCTTCCCAAAAAGAAAAGCCCTGGTCCAGATGGGTTCACACCTGAATTTTACCATACATACAAAGAAGAACTGGTGCCCATCCTACATAAACTATTCTCCAATATTGAGAAGGATGGAGTTCTCCCCAACACGTTCTACCAAGCCAATATAACATTAATACCAAAGCCTGGAAAGGACTCAACAAAAATAGAGAACTACAGACCAATTTCCCTCATGAATATAGATGCAAAAATTTTCAATAAAATACTAGCAAATCGAATCCAAGTACTTATCAAAAAAGTAATCCACCACGACCAAGTGGGCTTCATCCCCGAGATGCAGGGGTGGTTCAACATACGTAAATCTATAAATGTAATTCACCACATAAATAGAAGCAAAAACAAAAATCATATGATACTCTCATTAGATGCAGAAAAAGCATTTGACAAAATTCAACACCCTTTTATGATAAAAACGCTTAACAAAATAGGCATTGATGGAACCTACCTAAAAATGATACAAGCCATATATGACAAACCCACAGCCAACATCATACTGAATGGGGAAAAACTGAAAGCACTCCCACTTAGAACTGGAACCAGACAGGGCTGCCCATTGTCTCCATTACTTTTCAACATAGTATTGGAAGTCCTTGCGAGAGCTATCAGGCAAGAGAGCAAAATCAAGGGAGTCCAAATAGGGAAGGAAGAGATCAAACTCTCACTTTTTGCTGATGATATGATGTTATATCTGGAAAACCCCCAGGATTCAACCAAGAGACTCCTGGAATTGATTAACGAATACAGCAAAGTCTCAGGCTACAAAATTAATATACACAAATCAGAGGCATTTATATATGCCAATAACAGTCAATCGGAAAACCAAATTAAAGACTCAATACCCTTCAAAATAGCAACAAAGAAAATAAAATATCTAGGTATATATCTAACTAAAGAGGTAAAGGACCTCTATAAGGAAAACTATGAAACACTGAGAAAAGAAATAGCAGAACTTGCAAATAGATGGAAAAATATACCATGCTCGTGGATCGGAAGAATCAACATTGTTAAAATGTCTATACTACCCAAAGTGATCTACAAATTCAATGCAATCCCTATTAAATTACCAACATCATTCTTTACAGACATAGAGAAAATAATTATACAATTTGTATGGAATCAAAGAAGACCCCGTATAGCAAAAGCAATTTTAAGCAATAAAAACAAAATGGGAGGTATTAATTTGCCAGACCTCAAACTATATTACAAGGCCGTGGTTCTTAAAACAGCCTGGTATTGGCACAAGTGCAGGGACACAGACCAGTGGAACACAACAGAAAATCCAAATATAGAACCATCCTCATATAGTCACCTAATTTTTGACAAAGCGGGAAAGAATATACTCCGAGGACAAGAATCCCTATTCAACAAATGGTGCTGGGAGAATTGGTTAGCCACTTGCAGAAGAATGAAACAGGACCCACAGCTTTCACCTCTCACAAAAATCAAATCACGGTGGATAACAGACTTAAACCTTAGGCGTGATACAATCAGAATTCTAGAAGAAAATGTAGGAAAGACTCTTACAGACATTGGCCTAGGCAGAGAATTTATGAAGAAGACCCCCAAGGCCATCACAGCAGCAACAAAAATAAATGAATGGGACATGATTAAACTAAAAAGCTTCTGCACAGCCAAAGAAACAGTCCAGAGAATAAACAGATCACCTACAGAATGGGAAAAAATTTTTGCATACTACACATCAGATAAAGGACTGATAACAAGAATCTATTTAGAACTCAGGAAAATCAGCAAGAAAAAATCAAGCAACCCTATCAAAAAGTGGGCAAAGGACATGAATAGAAATTTTTCAAAAGAAGATATAAAAATGGCTAACAAACATATGAAAAAGTGTTCAACATCTCTAATCATCAGGGAAATGCAAATCAAAACCACAATGAGATATCACTTAACCCCAGTGAGAATGGCCTTTATCAAAAAAACCCAAAACAACACATGTTGGCGTGGGTGTGGAGAGACAGGAACACTAATACACTGCTGGTGGGACTGCAAACTAGTGCAACCCCTGTGGAAAGCATTATGGAGGTATCTTAAACAGATTCAAGTAGACCTGCCATTTGACCCAGCAATCCCATTACTGGGCATATACCCAAAGGAAAAAAGGTCATTCTATAACAAAGGCACGTGTACCCAAATGTTTATAGCAGCACAATTCACAATAGCAAAGATGTGGAAACAACCCAAATGCCCATCAATACATGATTGGATTAGTAAGTTGTGGTATATGTATACCATGGAATATTACTCAGCTATAAGGAATGATGAAGATACGACATCTCTATGGTTCTCCTGGAGAGAGTTGGAACCCATTATATTAAGTGAAGTATCCCAAGAATGGAAAAACAAGCATCACATGTACTCACCAGAAAATTGGTTTCCCTGATCATCACCTAAATACAAATCTGGGAATGACACCAATTGGACATCAGACTGAGGTGGGGGGTGGGGGAGGGGATGGGGGTATGCCTACACAATGAGTGCATTGCACACCGTTTGGGGAGTGGTAACACTTGAAGGTGCTGACTCGGGAAAGGGGGGGTGGGGAAAAAAATATGAAACTATTGTTTTTAACTTGCACTGTTCACTTAATAATTTATCATGAATATTTCCCATATTATTTCATATCATTGTACAAGAAATAATGTATACATTATGAGGACATACTGTATCTAACAAGATATACTGTTAGACTCTTTGATTCTGTAAAACTAAATTGAAAAAAATATATATATATAATAAAAAAATAATAAAAAAAAAAAAAAAAAAAAGAATTAGGATTGGGGTTAGAGTTAGGGTGAGGTATAGGGGTTAGGTTTAGGGGTTAGTTTTAGGGTAAAAGGATAGGATTAGGGTTACGGGTTGGGCTTAGGTTTAGGGTTAAAGTTTACTGCTAGGGTTAGGGATAGGGTTCAGGGTTAGCTTTAGGGGTTCTGGTTAGGGTTAGGTGTTAGGTTAGTGTCAGGGTTAGGTCTAGTCGTGAGGGTAAGGTTTAGGGTTAGCTTTAAGAGCTAGTGTTAGGTTTAATAGTTAGGATTAGGATTAGGGTTAAGCGTTAGGGTAAGGCTTAGGGGTTAGGGTGAAGGGTTAGGGTCAAGGGTTAGGGTTTTTGTTAGGCATAGAGTTGGGGTTAGAAGTAAGGGTTACTGTCAGTGTTAGGGTTGTAGGTAGGGTTCCGGTTAGGGTTAGCGGTTTAGAATTAGGGTTAGGGATTAGGTGTCACAGTGATGACTAGGAGATAGGGTTAGAATTATGGGATGGGGTTGTTCTCAGGAAATGGGTTATGCATTAACGTTAGGATAAGAGGTTAAAGTTAGGCGCACGGTGATGTTTACGTGTTAAGGGGAGATATAGGAACAGGGTTGGGTGTTACGTTCAGGGTTAGGGTTATCTGTTAAAGGTATTGTTTATGCTTAGCGCACGGGCCCTGTCTGCATTAGGCGGGCGGGGGGAATTTAGGGGGCAGGGATTGTACCCGGGAACCCACTCTATCATACTCTGGGTATGGGCCCGTGGGTTTCATGCAGGACGCAGTGGTAGAGCCACCTTTCACGCATGGCATGGGAGGATTGCAGGCTTTCTAAACTCTAAGAAAGCAAGAAGTCTGAGAATTAGATTTAGGGTTAGGATTCTGGTTAGGGTTAAGGATGAAGTTTAGTGTTAGGGTGAGGGCTTAGGGTTAGGGATTAGGGTTAGGGTTAAATGTTACTCTTAGGTTTAACGGTTACACTTTGGTTTCGGGTTGAGGTTTACGGTTAGGGTTAAGATGAGGGGTTAGGGTTTGATACAGGGTTAGGGTTAAGTGTTAGGTTTAGGGTTGAAGATTAGGATTAGGGTTAGGATTAAAGGTTAGCGTGAGAGTTAACGCTTACTGTTAAGGTTAAGAGTTAGGGTTTAGGGTTAGGGTTAGGGTTAGTTTTAGGGTTAGAGTTATGTGCTATGGTTTGTGTTAGAGGTTAGGGTTAGGTTTACTGGTCACGGTTAGGGTTACGTTTAGGGGGTAGCATTAGGGTTAGGGTTAGGGTTAAGGGATAGGATTAGGGATAAGTGTTGGGCTAAGGGTTAGGGTTTAGTGTTAGGGTTAGCATTAAGGATTAGGGTTAGGGTCAGGGTTAAATGCTAGGGTTCGGGTAATGGTTAGGGTCAGGGTGAAGGTTCACGGATAGGGTTAGTGTTAAGGGTTACGGGTAGGTTTAGGGTGCAGGGTTAGTGTTAGCATTAGGGCTTAAGGTTAGGATTAGGCGGTAGGTTAGATTTAGGGTTAGATCTAGGCGTTAGGGTAAGGGTTAGCGTTAGGGTTAAGAGATAGGGTTAGGTTTAATGCTTAGGATTAGGGTTAGGGTTTGGGGTTAAAGTAAGTGTTAGGGGTTAGGTTTAAGGATCCAAGGTTAGGGTTATTTTTAGCTGTAGTGTTAGGGTTAGGGATAAGGGATCCCATTAGCATTAACGGTCTTCCTTACTGTAGGGTTAAGGGTTAGGCTTAGAGTTAAAGGTTAAGGTTAGGGTCAGTGTTAAGATTTAGGGTGAGGGTTAACGGTTAGGGTAAAGGTTAAGCGTTAGGGTTAGGGATTAGTGATTAGGGATTTAGTTGGTGTTAGGGTTAGCGGTTAGGAGTTAGTGTTTTATGAAGGGGTATGGTTAGAATTAGGATTGGGGTTAGAGTTAGGGTGAGGTATAGGGGTTAGGTTTTGGAGTTAGTTTTAGGGTAAAAGGATAGGATTAGGGTTACGGGTTGGGCTTAGGTTTAGGGTTAAAGTTTACTGCTAGGGTTAGGGATAGGGTTCAGGGTTAGCTTTAGGGGTTCTGGTTAGGGTTAGGTGTTAGGTTAGTGTCAGGGTTAGGTCTAGTCGTGAGGGTAAGGTTTAGGGTTAGCTTTAAGAGCTAGGGTTAGGTTTAATGGTTAGGATTAGGATTAGGGTTAAGGGTTAGTGTAAGGCTTAGGGGTTAGGGTGAAGGGTTAGGGTCAAGGGTTAGGGTTTTTGTTAGGCATAGCGTTGGGGTTAGAAGTAAGGGTTACTGTGAGTGTTAGGGTTGTAGGTAGGGTTACGGTTAGGGTTAGCGGTTTAGAATTAGGGTTAGGGATTAGGTGTCACAGTGATGACTAGGAGATAGGGTTAGAATTATGGGATAGGGGTTGTTCTCAGGAAATGGGTTATGCATTAACGTTAGGATAAGAGGTTAAAGTTAGGCGCACGGTGAGGTTTACGTGTTAAGAGGAGAAATAGGAACAGGGTTGGGTGTTATGTTCAGGGTTAGGGTTATCTGTTAAAGGTATTGTTTATGCTTAGCGCACGGGCCCTGTCTGCATTAGGCGGGCGGGGGGAGTTTAGGGGGCTGGGATTGTACCCGGGAACCCACTCTATCATACTCTGGGTATGGGCCTGTGGGTTTCATGCAAGACACAGTGGTAGAGCCTCCTTTCACGCATGGCATGGGAGGATTGCAGGCTTTCTAAACTCTAAGAAAGCAAGAAGTCTGAGAATTAGATTTAGGGTTAGGATTATGGTTAGGGTTAAGGATGAAGTTTAGTGTTAGGGTGAGGGCTTAGGGTTAGGGATTAGGGTTAGGGTTAAAGGTTACTCTTAGGTTTAACGGCTAGACTTTGGTTTAGGGTTGAGGTTTACGGTTAGGGTTAAGATGAGGGGTTAGGGTTTGGTACAGGGTTAGGGTTAAGTGTTAGGTTTAGGGTTGAAGATTAGGATTAGGGTTAGGATTAAAGGTTAGCGTGAGAGTTAACGCTTAGGGTTAAGGTTAAGTGTTAGAGTTTATGGTTAGTGTTAGGGTTAGTTTTAGGGTTAGAGTTATGTGCTATGGTTTGTGTTAGAGGTTAGGGTTAGGTTTACTGGTCACGGTTAGGGTTACCTTTAGGGGTTAGCATTAGGGTTAGGGTTAGGGTTAAGGGATAGGATTAGGGTTAAGTGTTGGGCTTAGGGTTAGGGTTTAGTGTTAAGGTTAGCATTAAGGATTAGGGTTAGGGTCAGGGTTAAATGCTTGGGTGCGTGTAATGGTTAGGGTCAGGGTTTAGGTTCACGGATAGGGTTAGTGTTAAGGGTTACGAGTAGGTTTCGGGTTCAGGGTTAGTGTTAGCATTAGGGCTTAAGGTTAGGATTAGGCGGTAGGTTAGATTTAGTGTTAGATCTAGGCGTTAGGGTAAGGGCTAGCGTTAGGATTAAGAGATAGGGTTAGGTTTAATGCTTAGGATTAGGGTTAGGGTTTGGGGTTAAAGTAAGTGTTAGGGGTTAGGTTTAAGGATCCAAGGTTAGGGTTATTTTTAGCTGTAGTGTTAGGGTTAGGTATAAGGGATCCCATTAGCATTAAGGGTCTTCCTTACTGTAGGGTTAAGGGTTAGGCTTAGAGTTAAAGGTTAAGGTTAGGGTCAGTGTTAAGATTTAGGGTGAGGGTTAACGGTTAGGGTAAAGGTTAAGCGTTAGGGTTAGGGATTAGTGATTAGGGTTTTTGGTTAGTGTTCGGGTTAGCGGTTAGGAGTTAGTGTTTTATGAAGGGGTATGGTTAGAATTAGGATTGGGGTTAGAGTTAGGGTGAGGTATAGGGGTTAGGTTTAGGGGTTAGTTTTAGGGTAAAAGGATAGGATTAGGGTTACGGGTTGGGCTTAGTTTTAGGGTTAAAGTTTACTGCTAGGGTTAGGGATAGTGTTCAGGGTTAGCTTTAGGGGTTCTGGTTAGGGTTAGGTGTTAGGTTAGTGTCAGGGTTAGGCCTAGTCGTGAGGGTAAGGTTTAGGGTTAGCTTTAAGAGCTAGGGTTAGGTTTAATGGTTAGGATTAGGATTAGGGTTAAGGGTTAGGGTAAGGCTTAGGGGTTAGGGTGAAGGGTTAGGGTTTTTGTTAGGCATAGCGTTGGGGTTAGATGTAAGGGTTACTGTGAGTGTTAGGGTTGTAGGTAGGGTTACGGTTAGGGTTAGCGGTTTAGAATTAGGGTTAGGGATTAGGTGTCACAGAGATGACTAGGAGATAGGGTTAGAATTATGGGATGGGGTTGTTCTCAGGAAATGGGTTATGCATTAACGTTAGGATAAGAGGTTAAAGTTAGGCGCACGGTGAGGTTTACGTGTTAAGGGGAGAAATAGGAACAGGGTTGGGTGTTATGTTCAGGGTTAGGGTTATCTGTTAAAGGTATTGTTTATGCTTAGCGCACGGGCCCTGTCTGCATTAGGCGGGCGGGGGGACTTTAGGGGGCTGGGCTTGTACCCGGGAACCCACTCTATCATACTCTGGGTATGGGCCCGTGGGTTTCATGCAGGACACAGTGGTAGAGCCTCCTTTCACGCATGGCATGGGAGGATTGCAGGCTTTCTAAACTCTAAGAAAGCAAGAAGTCTGAGAATTAGATTTAGGGTTAGGATTATGGTTAGGGTTAAGGATGAAGTTTAGTGTTAGGGTGAGGGCTTAGGGTTAGGGATTAGGGTTAGGGTTAAAGGTTACTCTTAGGTTTAACGGTTAGACTTTGGTTTAGGGTTGAGGTTTACGGTTAGGGTTAAGATGAGGGGTTAGGGTTTGGTACAGGGTTAGGGTTAAGTGTTAGGTTTAGGGTTGAAGATTAGGATTAGGGTTAGGATTAAAGGTTAGCGTGAGAGTTAACGCTTAGGGTTAAGCTTAAGAGTTAGGGTTTAGGGTTAGGGTTAGGGTTAGGGTTAGTTTTAGGGTTAGAGTTATGTGCTATGGTTTGTGTTAGAGGTTAGGGTTAGGTTTACTGGTCACGGTGAGGGTTACGTTTAGGGGTTAGCATTAGGGTTAGGGTTAAGGGATAGGATTAGCGTTAAGTGTTGGGCTCAGGGTTAGGGATAGGGTTAGGTTTATCATTAAGGATTTGTGTTAGGGTCAGGGTTAAATGCTTGGGTGCGGGTAATGGTTAGGGTCAGGATTAAGGTTCACGGATAGGGTTAGTGTTAAGGGTTACGGGTAGGTTTAGGGTTCAGGGTTAGAGTTAGCGTTAGGGCTTAAGGTTAGGATTAGGCGGTAGGTTAGATTTAGGGTTAGATCTAGGCGTTAGGGTAAGGGCTAGCGTTAGGGTTAAGAGATAGGTTTAGGTTTAATGCTTAGGATTAGGGTTAGGGTTTGGGGTTAAAGTAAGTGTTAGGGGTTAGGTTTAAGGATCAAAGGTTAGGGTTATTTTTAGCTGTAGTGTTAGGGTTAGGGATAAGGGATCCCATTAGCATTAAGGGTCTTCCTTCCTGTAGGGTTAAGGGTTAGGCTTAGAGTTAAAGGTTAGGGTTAGGGTCAGTGTTAAGATTTAGGGTGAGGGTTAACAGTTAGGGTAAAGGTTTAGCGTTAGGGTTAGGGATTAGTGATTAGGGTTTTTGGTTAGTGTTAGGGTTAGCGGTTAGGAGTTAGTGTTTTATGAAGGGGTACGGTTAGAATTAGGATTGGGGTTAGAGTTAGGGTGAGGTATAGGGGTTAGGTTTAGGGGTTAGTTTTAGGGTAAAAGGATAGGATTAGGGTTATGGGTTGGGCTTAGGTTTAGGGTTAAAGTTTACTGCTAGGGTTAGGGATAGGGTTCAGGGTTAGCTTTAGGGGTTCTGGTTAGGGTTAGGTGTTAGGTTAGTGTCAGGGTTAGGTCTAGTCGTGAGGGTAAGGTTTAGGGTTAGCTTTAAGAGCTAGGGTTAGGTTTAATGGTTAGGATTAGGATTAGGGTTAAGGGTTAGGGTAAGGCTTAGGGGTTAGGGTGAAGGGTTAGGGTCAAGGGTTAGGGTTTTTGTTAGGCATAGCGTTGGGGTTAGAAGTAAGGGTTACTGTCAGTGTTAGGGTTGTAGGTAGGGTTAGGGTTAGGGTTAGCGGTTTAGAATTAGGGTTAGGGATTAGGTGTCAAGATGATGACTATTACATAGGGTTAGAATTATGGGATAGGGGTTGTTCTCAGGAAATGGGTTATGCATTAACGTTAGGATAAGAGGTTAAAGTTAGGCGCACGGTGAGGTTTACGTGTTAAGGGGAGAAATAGGAACAGGGTTGGGTGTTATGTTCAGGGTTAGGGTTTTCTGTTAAAGGTATTGTTTATGCTTAACGCACGGGCCCTGTCTGCATTAGGCGGGCGGGGGGAGTTTAGGGGGCTGGGATTGTACCCTGGAACCCACTCTATCATACTCTGGGTATTGGCCCGTGGGTTTCATGCAGGACACAGTGGTAGAGCCTCCTTTCACGCATGGCATGGGAGGATTGCAGGCTTTCTAAACTCTAAGAAAGCAAGAAGTCTGAGAATTAGATTTAGGGTTAGGATTCTGGTTAGGGTTAAGGATGAAGTTTAGTGTTAGGGTGAGGGCTTAGGGTTAGGGATTAGGGTTAGGGTTAAAGGTTACTCTTAGGTTTAACGGTTAGACTTTGGTTTAGGGTTGAGGTTTACGGTTAGGGTTAAGATGAGGGGTTAGGTTTTGGTACAGGGTTAGGGTTAAGTGTTAGGTTTAGGGTTGAAGATTAGGATTAGGATTAGGATTAAAGGTTAGCATGAGAGTTAACGCTTACTGTTAAGGTTAAGAGTTAGGGTTTAGGGTTAGGTTTAGGGTTAGTTTTAGGGTTAGAGTTATGTGCTATGGTTTGTGTTAGAGGTTAGGGTTAGGTTTACTGGTGACGGTTAGGGTTACGTTTAGGGGTTAGCATTAGGGTTAGGGTTAGGGTTAAGGGATAGGATTAGGGTTAAGTGTTGGGCTTAGGGTTAGGGTTTAGTGTTTGGGATAGCATTAAGGATTAGGGTTAGGGTCAGGGTTAAATGCTGGGGTTCGGGTAATGGTTAGGGTCAGGGTTAAGGTTCACGCATAGGGTTAGTGTTAAGGGTTACGGGTAGGTTTAGGGTTCAGGGTTAGTGTTAGCATTAGGGCTTAAGGTTAGGATTAGGCGGTAGGTTAGATTTAGGTTTAGATCTAGCCGTTAGGGTAAGGGCTGCGTTAGGGTTAAGAGATAGGTTTAGGTTTAATGCTTAGGATTAGGATTAGGGTTTGGGGTTAAAGTAAGAGTTAGGGCTTAGATTTAAGGATCAAAGGTTAGGGTTATTTTTAGCTGTAGTGTTAGGGTTAGGGATAAGGGATCCCATTAGCATTAAGGGTCTTCCTTACTGTAGGGTTAAGGGTTAGGCTTAGAGTTAAAGGTTAAGGTTAGGGTCAGTGTTAAGATTTAGGGTGAGGGTTAACGGTTAGGGTAAAGGTTAAGCGTTAGGGTTAGGGATTAGTGATTAGGGTTTTTTGTTAGTGTTAGGGTTAGCGCTTAGGAGTTAGTGTTTTATGAAGGGGTATGGTTAGAATTAGGATTGGGGTTAGAGTTAGGGTGAGGTATAGGGGTTAGGTTTAGGGGTTAGTTTTAGGGTAAAAGGATAGGATTAGGGTTATGGGTTGGGCTTAGGTTTAGGGTTAAACTTTACTGCTAGGGTTAGGGATAGGGTTCAGGGTTAGTTTTAGGGGTTCTGGTTAGGGTTAGGTGTTAGGTTAGTGTCAGGGTTAGGTCTAGTCGTGAGGGTAAGGTTTAGGGTTAGCTTTAAGAGCTAGGGTTAGGTTTAATGGTTAGGATTAGGATTAGGGTTAAGGGTTAGGATAAGGCTTAGGGGTTAGGGTGAAGTGTTAGGGTCAAGGGTTAGGGTTTTTGTTAGGCATAGCGTTGGGGTTAGAAGTAAGGGTTACTGTCAGTGTTAGGGTTGTAGGTAGGGTTACGGTTAGGGTTAGCGGTTTAGAATTAGGGTTAGGGATTAGGTGTCAAGATGATGACTAGGACATAGGGTTAGAATTATGGGATAGGGGTTGTTCTCAGGAAATGGGTTATGCATTAACGTTAGGATAAGTGGTTAAAGTTAGACGCACGGTGAGGTTTATGTGTTAAGCGGAGAAATAGGAACAGGGTTGGGTGTTATGTTCAGGGTTAGGGTTATCTGTTAAAGGTATTGTTTATGCTTAGCGCACGGGTCCTGTCTGCATTAGGCGGGCGGGGGGAGTTTAGGGGGCTGGGATTGTACCCGGGAACCCACTCTATCATACTCTGGGTATGGGCCCGTGGGTTTCATGCAGGACACAGTGGTAGAGCCTCCTTTCACGCATGGCATGGGAGGATTGCAGGCTTTCTAAACTCTAAGAAAGCAAGAAATCTGAGAATTAGATTTAGGGTTAGCATTCTGGTTAGGGTTAAGGATGAAGTTTAGTGTTAGGGTGAGGGCTTAGTGTTAGGGATTAGGGTTAGGGTTAAAGGTTACTCTTAGGTTTAACGGTTACACTTTGGTTTAGGGTTCAGGTTTATGGTTAGGGTTAAGATTAGGGGTTAGGGTTTGGTACAGGGTTAGTGTTAAGTGTTAGGTTTAGGGTTGAAGATTAGGATTAGGGTTAGGATTAAAGGTTAGCATGAGAGTTAACGCTTAGGGTTAAGGTTAAGAGTTAGGGTTTAGGGTTAGGTTTAGGGTTAGTTTTAGGGTTAGAGTTATGTGCTATGGTTTGTGTTAGAGGTTAGGGTTAGGTTTACTGGTCACGGTTAGGGTTACGTTTAGGGGTTAGCATTAGGGTTAGGGTTAGGGTTAAGGGATAGGATTAGGGTTAAGTGTTGGGCTTAGGGTTAGGGTTTAGTGTTTGGGATAGCATAAGGATTAGGGGTAGGGTCAGGGTTAAATGCTTGGGTGCGGGTAATGGTTAGGGTCAGGGTTAAGGTTCACGGATAGGGTTAGTGTTAAGGGTTACGGGTTGGTTTAGGGTTCAGGGTTAGTGTTAGCATTAGCGCTTAAGGTTAGGATTAGGCGGTAGGTTAGATTTAGGGTTAGATCTAGGCCTTAGGGTAAGGGCTAGCGTTAGGTTTAAGAGATAGGGTTAGGTTTAATGCTTAGGATTAGGGTTAGGGTTTGGGGTTAAAGTAAGTGTTAGGGGTTAGGTTTAAGGATGCAAGGTTAGGGTTATTTTTAGCTGTAGTGTTAGGGTTAGGGATAAGGGATCCCATTAGCATTAAGGGTCTTCCTTACTGTAGGGTTAAGGTTTAGGCTTAGAGTTAAAGGTTAAGGTTAGGGTCAGTGTTAAGATTTAGGGTGAGGGTTAACGGTTAGGGTAAAGGTTAAGCATTAGGGTTAGGGATTAGTCATTAGGGTTTTGGTTAGTGTTAGGGTTAGCGGTTAGGAGTTAGTGTTTTATGAAGGGGTATGGTTAGAATTAGGATTGAGGTTAGAGTTAGGGTGAGGTATAGGGGTTAGGTTTAGGGGTTAGTTTTAGGGTAAAAGGATAGGATTAGGATTACGGGTTGGGCTTAGGTTTAGGGTTAAAGTTTACTGCTAGGGTTAGGGATAGGGTTCAGGGTTAGCTTTAGGGGTTCTGGTTAGGGTTAGGTGTTAGGTTAGTGTCAGGGTTAGGTCTAGTCGTGAGGGTAAGGTTGAGGGTTAGCTTTAAGAGCTAGGGTTAGGTTTAATGGTTAGGATTAGGATTAGGGTTGAGGGTTAGGGTAAGGCTTAGGGGTTAGGGTGAAGGGTTAGGGTTTTTGTTAGGCATAGCGTTGGGGTTAGAAGTAAGGGTTACTGTCAGTGTTAGGGTTGTAGGTAGGGTTACGGTTAGGGTTAGCGGTTTAGAATTAGGGTTAGGGATTAGGTGTCACAGTGATGACTAGGAGATAGGGTTACAATTATGGGATAGGGGTTGTTCTCAGGAAATGGGTTATGCATTAACGTTAGGATAAGTGGTTAAAGATAGGCGCACGGTGAGGTTTACGTGTTAAGGGGAGAAATAGAAACAGGGTTTGGTGTTATGTTCAGGGTTAGGGTTATCTGTTAAAGGTATTGTTTATGCTTAGGGCACGGGTCCTGTCTGCATTGGGCGGGCGGGGGGAGTTTAGGGGGCTGGGATTGTACCCGGGAACCCACTCTATCATACTCTGGGTCTGAGCCCGTGGGTTTCATGCAGGACACAGTGGTAGAGCCTCGTTTCACGCATGGCATGGGAGGATTGCAGGCTTTCTAAACTCTAAGAAATCAAGAAGTCTGAGAATTAGATTTAGGGTTAGGATTCTGGTTAGGGTTAAGGATGAAGTTTAGTGTTAGGGTGAGTGCTTAGGGTTAGGGATTAGGGTTAGGATTAAAGGTTACCCTTAGGTTTAACGGTTACACTTTGGTTTAGGGTTGAGTTTTACGGTTAGGGTTAAGATGAGGGGTTAGGGTTTGGTACAGGGTTAGGGTTAAGTGTTAGGTTTAGGGTTGAAGATTAGGGTTAGGGTTAGGATTAAAGGTTAGCGTGAGAGATAACGCTTAGTGTTAAGGTTAAGAGTTAGGGTTTAAGGTTAGGGTTAGGGTTAGGGTTAGTTTTAGGGTTAGAGTTATGTCCTATGGTTTGTGTTAGAGGTTAGGGTTAGGTTTACTGGTCACGGTTAGGGTTACGTTTAGGGGGTAGCATTAGGGTGAGGGTTAGGGTTAAGGGATAGGATTAGGGATAATTGTTGGGCTTAAGGTTAGGGTTTAGTGTTAGGTTTAGCATTAAGGATTAGGGTTAGGGTCAGGGTTAAATGCTTGGGTGCGGGTAATGGCTAGGGTCAGGGTTAAGGTTCACGGATAGGGTTAGTGTTAAGGGTTACGGGTAGGTTTAGGTTTCAGGGTTAGAGTTAGCATTAGGGCTTAAGGCTAGGATTAGACGGTAGGTTAGATTTAGGGTTAGATCTAGGCCTTAGGGTAAGGGCTAGCGTTAGGGTTAAGAGATAGGGTTAGGTTTAATGCTTAGGATTAGGGTTAGGGTTTGGGGTTAAAGTAAGTGTTAGGGGTTAGGTTTAAGGATCAAAGGTTAGGGTTATTTTTAGCTGTAGTGTTAGGGTTAGGGATAAGGGATCCGATTAGCATTAAGGTTCTTCCTTCCTGTAGGGTTAAGGGTTAGGCTTAGAGTTAAAGGTTAAGGTTAGGGTCAGTGTTAAGATTTAGGGTGAGGGTTAACAGTTAGGGTAAAGGTTAAGCGTTAGGGTTAGGGATTAGTGATTAGGGTTTTTGGTTAGTGTTAAGGTTAGCGGTTAGGAATTTGTGTTTTATGAAGGGGTATGGTTAGAATTAGGATTGGGGTTAGAGTTAGAGTGAGGTATAGGGGTTAGGTTTAGGGGTTAATTTTAGGGTAAAAGGATAGGATTAGGGTTACGGGTTGGGCTTAGGTTTAGGGTTAAAGTTTACTGCTAGGGTTAGGGATAGGGTTCAGGGTTAGCTTTAGGGGTTCTGGTTAGGGTTAGGTGTTAGGTTAGTGTCAGGGTTAGGTCTAGTCGTGAGGGTAAGGTTTAGGGTTAGCTTTAAGAGCTAGGGTTAGGTTTAATGGTTAGGATTAGGATTAGGGTTAAGGGTTAGGTAAGGCTTAGGGGTTAGGGTGAAGGGTTAGGGTCAAGGGTTAGGGTTTTTGTTAGGCATAGCGTTGGGGTTAGAAGTAAGGGTTACTGTCAGTGTTAGGGTTGTAGGTAGGGTTATCGTTAGGGTTAGCGGTTTAGAATTAGGGTTAGGGATTAGGTGTCACAGTGATGACTAGGAGATAGGGTTAGAATTATGGGATAGGGGTTGTTCTCAGGAAATGGGTTATGCACTAACGTTAGGATAAGAGGTTAAAGTTAGGCGCACGGTGAGGTTTACGTGTTAAGGGGAGAAATAGGAACAGGGTTGGGTGTTATGTTCAGGGTTAGGGTTATCTGTTAAAGGTATTGTTTATGCTTAGCGCACGGGCCCTGTCTGCATCGGACGGGCGGGGGGAGTTTTGGGTGCTGGGATTGTACCCGGGCACCCACTCTATCATACTCTGGGTATGAGCCCGTGGGTTTCATGCAGGACACAGTGGTAGAGCCTCCTTTCACACATGGCGTGGGAGGATTGCAGGCTTTCTAAACTCTAAGAAAGCAAGAACTCTGAGAATTAGATTTAGGGTTAGGATTATGGTTAGGGTTAAGGATGAAGTTTAGTGTTAGGGTGAGGGCTTAGGGTCAGGGATTAGGGTTAGGGTTAAAGGTTACTCTTAGGTTTAACGGTTACACTTTGGTTTAAGGTTGAGGTTTACGGTTAGTGTTAAGATGAGGGGTTAGGGTTTGGTACAGGGTTAGGGTTAAGTGTTAGGTTTAGGGTTGAAGATTAGGATTAGGGTTAGGATTAAAGGTTAGAGTGAGAGTTAACGCTTAGGGTTAAGGTTAAGAGATAGGGTTTAGGGTTAGGGTTAGGGTTAGCGTTAGTTTTAGGGTTAGAGTTATGTGCTATGGTTTGTGTTAGAGGTTAGGGTTAGGTTTACTGGTCACGGTTAGGGTCACGTTTAGGGGGTAGCATTAGGGTTAGGGTTAGGGTTAAGGGATAGGATTAGGGATAAGTGTTGGGCTTAGGGTTAGGGTTTAGTGTTAGGGTTAGCATTAAGGATTAGGGTTAGGGTCAGGGTTAAATGCTTGGGTGCGGGTAATGGTTAGGGTCAGGGTTAAGGTTCACGGATAGGGTTAGTGTTAAAGGTTACGGGTAGGTTTAGGGTTCAGGGTTAGAGTTAGGGTTAGGGTTAGGGTTAGGGGTTAGGGTTAGGGTCAGGGTCAGGGTCAGGGTTTAGGTGTTAGGGTTAGGGTTAGGGTTTAGGTTTAGGGTTAGGGGTTAGGCTTAGGGTTAGGGGGTTAGAGTTAGGTTTGTGGTTGGGGTTAGGGTTAGGATTAGGGGTTAGCGGTTAGGGTTAGTGTTTAAAATTAGGGTTAGGGTTAGGGTCCGGGTCAGGGTCAGGGTCAGGGGTTAGGGGTTAGGGTTAGGGTTAGGGTTGGGGTTGGGTTCGGGGTTAGGGTTAGGGGTTAGGGTTAGGGTTAGGGGATAGGGTTAGGGGTTAGGGTTAGGGTTAGGGGTTAGGGTTAGGGGTTAGGGTTAGGGTTAGGGTTAGGGGTTAGTGGTAGGGGTAGGGGTTAGGGTTAGGGTTAGGTGTAGGGGTAGGGGTACGGTTAGGGTTAGGGGTTAGGGTTAGGGGTAGGGGTAGGGGTTAGGGGTTAGGGTTAGGGGTTGGGTTAGGGTTAGGGTTAGGGGTTAGGGTTAGGGTTAGGGGTTAGAATAATGGTTAGGGTTGGGTTAGGGTTGGGGTTAGGGTTAGGGGTTAGGGTTAGTGGTTAGGGTTAGGGGTTAGGGTTAGGGTTAGGGGATAGGGTTAGGGTTAGGGGTTACGGTTAGGGGTTAGTGTTAGGGTTAGTGGTTAGGGTTAGTGTTAGGGTTAGGGTAGGGTTAGGGTTAGGGTTAGGGTAGGGTTAGGGTTAGGGGTTAGGGTTAGGGTTAGTGGTTAGGGTTAGTGTTAGGGTTAGGGTAGGGTTACGGTTAGGGTTAGGGTAGGGTTAGGGTTAGGGGTTAGGGTTAGGGTTAGGGTTAGGGTTGGGTTAGGTTTTAGGGTTAGGGTTAGGGGTTAGGGTTAGGGTTAGTTTAGGGTTAGGGTTAGGGGTAGGGTTAGGGTTAGGGTTAGGGTTTAGGGTTAGGGGTTAGGGTTAGGGTTAGTGTTAGTTTAGGGTTAGGGTTAGGGGTAGGGTTAGGGTTAAGGGTTAGGGTTAGGGTTAGGGGTTAGGGTTAGGGTTAGTGTTAGGGGTTAGGGTTAGGGTAAGGGTAAGGGTAAGCGTTAGGGTTTCGGTTAGGGTTAGGGGTTAGGGTTATGGGTTAGGGTTAGGGGTTAGGGTTAGGGGTTAGGGTTGGGTTAGGGTTAGGGGTTAGGGTTGGGGTTGGGGTTCGGGTTAGGGTTAGGGTTATTGGTATGGGTAGTGTAAGGGGTAGGGTTAGGGTAGGGGTTAGGGTTAGGGGTTAGGGGTTAGGGTTAGGGGTAGGGTAGGGTAGGGTAAAGTTAGGGGTTAGGGTTAGGGGTTAGGGTTGGGTTAGGGTTAGGGTTAGGGTTTAGGGTTAGGGCTAGGGCTACGGCTAGGGTTAGGAGTTATGGTTAGGGGTTAAGGTTAGGGTTAGGGGTTAGGGCTAGGGCTAGGGCTAGGGTTAGGGTTTATGGTTAGGGTTAGGGTCAGGGTAAGGGTGAGGGGTCAGGGTCAGGGTCAGGGTCAGGGGTTAGGGTTAGGTTTAGGGGTTAGGGTTAGGGTTAGGGGTTAAGGTTAGGGTTAGGGTTAGGGGTTAGGGTTGGGTTAGGGTTAGGGGTTAGGGTTGGGGTTGGGGTTCGGGTTAGGGTTAGGGTTATTGGTATGGGTAGGGTAAGGGGTAGGGGTAGGTTTCGGGTTAGGGTTAGGGTAGGGGTTAGGGTTAGGGTTAGGGGTTAGGGGTAGGGTAGGGTAGGGTAGGGTTAGGGGTTAGGGTTAGGGGTTAGGGTAGGGTTAGGGTTAGGGGTTAGGGTTAGGGCTAGGGCTAGGGCTAGGGTTAGGAGTTAGGGTTAGGGGTTAGGGTTAGGGTTAGGGGTTAGGGCTAGGGCTAGGGCTAGGTTTAGGGTTTATGGTTCGGGTTAGGGTCAGGGTCAGGGTTAGGGGTCAGGGTCAGAGTCAGGGTCAGGGGTTAGGGTTAGGTTTTCGGGTTAGGGTCAGGGTCAGGGTCAGGGGTTAGGGTTAGGGTTAGGGGTTAGGGTTAGGGGTTAGGGTTAGGGTTAGGGGGTTAGGGATAGTGTTGGGGTTAGGGTTAGGGTTAGGGCTTAGGGTTAGGGTTTACGGTTAGGGTTAGGGGTTTGGGTTAGGGTTAGGGTTCGGGTTCGGGTTAGGGTTAGGGGTTAGGCTCAGGGTCAGTGTCAGGGTCAGGGTTAGGGGTTAGTGGTTAGGGTTAGGGTTAGGGTTGGGGTTGGGGTCGGGGTTAGGGTTAGGGTTAGCATTGGGTTAGGGTTAGGGTTATGGTAGGGGTAGGGGTAAGGGTAGGGTTAGGTTTAGGGCTTAGGGTTAGGGTTAGGGTTAGGGGTTAGGCTCAGGGTCAGTGTCAGGGTCAGGGTTAGTGGTTAGTGGTTAGGGTTAGGGTTAGGGTAGGGGTTGGGGTCGGGGTTAGGGTTAGGGTTAGGGGTTACGGTTAGGGGTTAGGGTTAGGGGTAGGGGTAGGGGTTAGGGTTTAGGGTTAGGGGTTAGGGTTAAGGGTTAGGGTTAGGGGTTAGGGTTATGTTTAGGTTTAGGGTTGGGTTAGGGTTGGCGTTGGGGTTGGGGTTCGGGTTAGGGTTAGGGGTTAGGGTTAGGGTTAGGGGTTAGGGTTAGTGTTAGTGTAGGGTTAGTGTTAGGGTTAGGGGTTAGGGTTAGGGGTTAGGGTTAGGGTTAAGGGTTAGGGTTAGGGGTTAGGGTTAGGGTTAGGTGTTAGGGTTAGGGGTAGGGGTTAGCGTTAGGGTTAGGGGTAGGGTTAGGGTTAAGGGTTAGGTTTAGGGTTAGGGGTTAGGGTTAGGGGTTAGGGTTAGGGGTTAGGGTTGGGTTAGGGTTAGGGTTAGGGGTTAGGGTTAGGGTTGGGTTGGGGTTGGGGTTGGCGTTGTGGTTAGGGTTAGGGTAATGGGTATGGGTAGGGTAAGGGGTAGGGGTAGGGTTAGGGTTAGGGTTAGGTTAGGGGTTAGGGTTACGGTTAGAGGTTAGGGTTAGGGTTAGGGGTAGGGTAGGGTAGGGTAGGGTTAGGGGTTAGGGTTAGGGTTGGGTTAGGGTTAGGGTTAGGGGTTAGGGTTAGGGCTAGGGCTAGGGCTAGGAGTTAGGGTTAGGGTTAGGGGTTCGGGTTAAGGTAAGGGGTTAGGGCTAGGGCTAGGGTTAGGGTTTAGGGTTAGGGTTAGGGTTAGGGTCACGGTCAGGGTCAGGGGTCAGGTTCAGGGTCTGGGTCAGGGTTAGGGTTAGGGTTAGGTGTTAGGGTTAGGGTTAGGGGTTAGGGTTAGGGGTTAGGGTTAGGTTTAGGGGTTAGGGTTAGGGTAGGGGTTAGAGGTTAGGGTTAGGGTTAGGGTTAGGTGTTAGGGTTAGGGGTTAGGCTTAGGGTTAGGGGTTAGGGTTAGGGTTAGGTTTAGTTTTAGGGTTAGAGTTATGTGCTATGGTTTGTGTTAGAGGTTAGGTTTAGGTTTACTGGTCACGGTTAGGGTTACGTTTAGGGGGTAGCATTAGGGTTAGGGTTAGGGTTAAGGGATAGGATTAGGGATAAGTGTTGGGCTTAGGGTTAGGGTTTAGTGTTAGGGTTAGCATTAAGGATTAAGGTTAGGGTCAGGGTTAAATGCTTGGGTGCGGGTAATTGTTAGGGTCAGGGTTAAGGTTCACGGATAGGGTTAGTGTTAAGGGTTACGGGTAGGTTTAGGGTTCAGGGTTAGAGTTACCATTAGGGCTTAAGGCTAGGTTTAGGCGGTAGGTTAGATTTAGGGTTAGATCTAGGCGTTAGGGTAAGGGCTAGTGTTAGGGTTCAGAGATAGGGTTAGGTTTAATGCTTAGGATTAGCGTTAGGGTTTGGGGTTAAAGTAAGTGTTAGGGGTTAGGTTTAAGGATCCAAGGTTAGGGTTATTTTTAGCTGTAGTGTTAGGTTTAGGGATAAGGGATCCCATTAGCATTAAGGGTCTTCCTTACTGTAGGGTTAAGGGTTAGGCTTAGAGTTAAAGTTTCAGGTTAGGGTCAGTGTTAAGATGTAGGGTGAGGGCTAACCGTTAGGGTAAAGGTTAAGCGTTAGGGTTAGGGATTAGTGATTAGGGTTTTTGGTTAGTGTAAGAGTTAGCGGTTAGGAGTTAGTGTTTTATGAAGGGGTATGGTTAGAATTAGGATTGGGTATAGAGTTAGGGTGAGGTATAGGGGTTAGGTTTAGGGGTTAGTTTTAGGGTAAAAGGATAGGATTAGGGTTATGGGTTGGGCTTAGTTTTAAGGTTAAAGTTTACTGCTAGGGTTAGCGATAGGGTTCAGGGTTAGCTTTAGGGGTTCTGGTTAGGGTTAGGTGTTAGGTTAGTGTCAGGATTAGGTCTAGTAATGAGGGTAAGGTTTAGGGTTAGCTTTAAGAGCTAGGGTTAGGTTTAATGGTTAGGACTAGGATTAGGGTTAAGGTTTAGGGTAAGGCTTAGGGGTTAGGGTGAAGGGTTAGGGTGAAGGGTTAGGGTTTTTGTTAGGCATAGCGTTGGGGTTAGAAGTAAGGGTTACTGTCAGTGTCAGGGTTGTAGGTAGGGTTACGGTTAGGGTTAGCGGTTTAGAATTAGGGTTAGGGATTAGGTGTCACAGTGATGACTAGGAGATAGGGTTAGAATTATGGGATAGGGGTTGTTCTCAGGAAATGGGTTATGCATTAACGTTAGGATAAGAGGTTAAAGTTAGGCGCACGGTGAGGTTTACGTGTTAAGGGGAGAAATAGGAACAGGGTTGGGTGTTATGTTCAGGGTTAGGGTTATCTGTTAAAGGTATTGTTTATGCTTAGGGCACGGGCCCTGTCTGCATTGGGCGGGCGGGGGGAGTTTAGTGGGCTGGGATTGTACCCGGGAACGCACTCTATCATACTCTGGGTATGAGCCCGTGGGTTTCATGCAGGACACTGTGGTAGAGCCTCCTTTCACGCATGGCATGGGAGGATTGCAGGCTTTCTAAACTCTAAGAAAGCAAGAAGTCTGAGAATTAGATTTAGGGTTAGGATTCTGGTTAGGGTTAAGGATGAAGTTTAGTGTTAGGGTGAGGGCTTAGGGTTAGGGATTATGTTTAGGGTTAAAGGTTACCCTTAGGTTTAACGGTTACACTTTTGTTTAGGGTTGAGGTTTACGGTTAGGGTTAAGATGAGGGGTTAGGGTTTGGTACAGGGTTAGGGTTAAGTGTTAGGTTTAGGGTTGAAGATTAGGATTAGGGTTAGGATTAAAGGTTAGCGTAAAGTTAACGCTTAGGGTTAAGGTTAAGAGTTAGGGTTTAGGGTTAGGGTTAGGGTTAGGGTTAGTTTTAGGGTTAGAGTTATGTGCTATGGTTTGTGTTAGAGGTTAGGGTTAGGTTTACTGGTGACGCTTAGGGTTACGTTTAGGGGGTAGCATTAGGGTTAGGGTTAGGGTTAAGGGATAGGATTAGGGATAAGTGTTGGGCTTAGGGTTAGGGTTTAGTGTTAGGGTTAGCATTAAGGATTAGGGTTAGGGTCAGGGTTAAATGCTTGGGTGCGGGTAATGGTTAGGGTCAGGGTTAAGGTTCACGGATAGGGTTAGTGTTAAGGGTTACGGGTAGGTTTAGTGTTCAGGGTTAGAGTTAGGGTTAGGGTTAGGGTTAGGGGTTAGGGTTAGGGTCAGGGTCAGGGTCAGGGTCAGGGGTTAGGTGTTAGGGTTAGGTTTAGGGTTAGGGGTTAGGGTTAGGGTTAGGGATTGGGGGTTAGGGTTAGGTTTGGGGTTGGGGTTAGGGTTAGGGTTAGGGGTTAGGGGTTAGGGTTAGGGTTTAGAGTTAGGGGTTAGGCTCCGTGTGAGGGTCAGGGT
>NW_027182883.1:742500-755000 GCF_041146395.1 Eulemur rufifrons
ATGGTTAGGGTTAAGGATGAAGTTTAGTGTTAGGGTGAGGGCTTAGGGTCAGGTATTAGGGTTAGGGTTAAAGGTTACTCTTAGGTTTAACGGTTACACTTTGGTTTAGGGTTGAGGTTTACGGTTAGGTTTAAGATGAGGGGTTAGGGTTTGGTACAGGTTTAGGGTTAAGAGTTAGGTTTAGGGTTGAAGATTAGGATTAGGGTTAGGATTAAAGGTTAGCGTGAGAGTTAACGCTTAGTGTTAAGGTTAAGAGTTAGGGTTTAGGGTTAGGGTTAGGGTTAGGGTTAGTTTTAGGGTTAGAGTTATGTGCTATGGTTTGTGTCAGAGGTTAGGTTTAGGTTTACTGGTCACGGTGAGGGTTACGTTTAGGGGTTAGCATTAGGGTTAGGGTTAAGGGATAGGATTAGCGTTAAGTGTTGGGCTCAGGGTTAGGGTTAGGGTTAGGTTTATCATTAAGGATTAGTGTTAGGGTCAGGGTTAAATGCTTGGGTGCGGGTAATGGTTAGGGTCAGGATTAAGGTTCACGGATCGGGTTAGTGTTAAGGGTTACGGGTAGGTTTAGGGTTCAGGGTTAGAGTTAGCATTAGGGCTTAAGGTTAGGATTAGGCGGTAGGTTAGATTTAGGGTTAGATCTAGGCCTTAGGGTAAGGGTTAGCGTTAGGGTTAAGAGAAAGGGTTAGGTTTAATGCTTAGGAATAGGCTTAGGGTTTGGGGTTAAAGTAAGTGTTAGGGGTTAGGTTTAAGGATCCAAGGTTAGGATTATTTTTAGCTGTAGTGTTAGGGTTAGGGATAAGGGATCCCATTAGCATTAAGGGTCTTCCTTACTGTAGTTTTAAGGGTTAGGCTTAGAGTTAAAGGTGAAGGTTAGGGTCAGTGTTAAGATTTAGGGTGAGTGTTAACGGTTAGGGTAAAGGTTAAGCGTTAGGGTTAGGGATTAGTGATTAGGGATTTTGGTTAGTGTTAGGGATAGCGGTTAGGAGTTAGTGTTTTATGAAGGGGTATGGTTAGAATTAGGATTGGGGTTAGAGTTAGGGTGAGGTATAGGGGTTAGGTTTAGGGGTTAGTTTTAGGGTAAAAGGATAGGATTAGGGTTACGGGTAGGGCTTAGGTTTAGGGTTAAAGTTTACTGCTAGGGTTAGGGATAGGGTTCAGGGTTAGCTTCAGGGGTTCTGGTTAGGGTTAGGTGTTAGGTTAGTGTCAGGGTTAGGTCTATTCGTGAGGGTAAGGTTTAGGGTTAGCTTTAAGAGCTAGGGTTAGGTTTCATGTTTAGCATTAGGATTAGGGTTAAGGGTTAGGGTAAGGCTTAGGGGTTAGGGTGAAGGGTTAGGGTTTTTGTTAGGCATAGCGTTGGGGTTAGAAGTAAGGGTTACTGTCAGTGTTAGGGTTGTAGGTAGGGTTACGGTTAGGGTTAGCGGTTTAGAATTAGGGTTAGGGATTAGGTGTCACAGTGATGACTACAGGATAGGGTTAGAATTATTGGACAGGGGTTGTTCTCAGGAAATGGGTTATGCATTAACGTTAGGATAAGAGGTTAAAGTTAGGCGCACGGTGAGGTTTACGTGTTAAGGGGAGAAATAGGAACAGGGTTGGGTGTTATGTTCAGGGTTAGGGTTATCTGTTAAAGGTATTGTTTATGCTTAGTGCACGGGCCCTGTCTGCATTAGGCGGGTGGGGGGAGTTTAGGGGGCTGGGATTGTACCCGGGAACCCACTCTATCATACTCTGGGTATGGGCCCGTGGGTTTCATGCAGGACACAGTGGTAGAGCCTCCTTTCATGCATGGCATGGGAGGATTGCAGGCCTTCTAAACTCTAAGAAAGCTAGAAGTCTGAGAATTAGATTTAGGGTTAGGATTATGGTTAGGGTTAAGGATGAAGTTTAGTGTTAGGGTGAGGGCTTAGGGTTAGGGATTAGGGTTAGGGTTAAAGGTTACTCTTAGGTTTAACGGTTACACTTTGGTTTAGGGTTGAGGTTTACGGTTAGGGTTAAGATGAGGGGTTAGGGTTTGGTACAGGGTTAGGGTTAAGTGTTAGGTTTAGGGTTGAAGATTAGGATTAGGGTTAGGATTAAAGGTTAGCGTGAGAGTTAACGCTTAGGGTTAAGGTTAAGAGTTAGGGTTTAGGGTTAGGCTTAGGGTTAGGGTTCGTTTTAGGGTTAGAGTTATGTGCTATGGTTTGTGTTAGAGGTTAGGGATAGGTTTACTGGTCAGGGTGAGGGTTACGTTTAGGGGTTAGCATTAGGGTTAGGGTTAAGGGATAGGATTAGGGTTAAGTGTTGGGCGTAGTGTTAGGGTTTAGTGTTAGTTTTATCATTAAGGATTAGGGGTAGGGTCAGTGTTAAATGCTTGTGTGCGGGTAATGGTTAGTGTCAGGGTTAAAGTTCACGGATAGGGTTAGTGTTAAGGGTTACGGGTAGGTTTAGGGTTCAGGGTTAGAGTTAGCATTAGGGCTTAAGGTTAGGATTAGGCGATAGGTTAGATTTAGGGTTAGATCTAGGCGTTAGGGTAAGGGCTAGCGTTAGGGTTAAGAGATAGAGTTAGGTTTAATGCTTAGGATTAGGGTTAGGGATTGGGGTTAAAGTAAGTGTTAGGGGTTAGGTTTAAGGATCAAAGGTTAGGGTTATTTTTAGCTGTAGTATTAGGGTTAGGGATAAGGGATCCCATTAGCATTAAGGGTCTTCCTTACTGTAGGGTTAAGGGTTAGGCTTAGAGTTAAAGGTTAAGGTTAGGGTCAGTGTTAAGATTTAGGGTGAGGGTTAACGGTTAGGGTAAAGGTTAAGCGTTAGGGTTAGGGATTAGTGATTAGGGTTTATGGTTAGTGTTAGGGTTAGCGGTTAGGAGTTAGTGTTTTATGAAGGGGTATGGTTAGAATTAGGATTGGGGTTAGAGTTAGGGTGAGGTATAGGGGTTAGGTTCAGGGGTTAGTTTTAGGGTAAAAGGATAGGATTAGGGTTACGGGTTGGGCTTAGGTTTAGGGTTAAAATTCACTGCTAGCGTTAGGGATAGGGTTCAGGGTTAGCTTTAGGGGTTCTGGTTAGGGTTAGGTGTTAGGTTAGTGTCAGGGTTAGGTCTAGTCGTGAGGGTAAGGTTTAGGGTTAGCTTTAAGAGCTAGGGTTAGGTTTAATGGTTAGGATTAGGATTAGGGTTAAGGGTTAGGGTACGGGTTAGGGGTTAGGGTGAAGGGTTAGGGTCAAGGGTTAGGGTTTTTGTTAGGCATAGCGTTGGGGTTAGAAGTAAGGGTTACTGTCAGTGTTAGGGTTGTAGGTAGGGTTACGGTTAGGGTTAGCGGTTTAGAATTAGGGTTAGGGATTAGGTGTCACAGTGATGACTAGGAGATAGGGTTAGAATTATGGGATAGGGGTTGTTCTCAGGAAATGGGTTATGCATTAACGTTAGGATAAGAGGTTAAAGTTAGGCGCACGGTGAGGTTTACGTGTTAAGGGGAGAAATAGGAACAGGGTTGGGTGTTATGTTCAGGGTTAGGGTTATCTGTTAAAGGTATTGTTTATGCTTAGCGCACGGGCCCTGTCTGCATTAGGCGGGCGGGGGGAGTTTAGGGGGCAGGGATTGTACCCGGGAACCCACTCTATCATACTCTGGGTATGGGCCCGTGGGTTTCATGCAGGACACAGTGGTAGAGCCTCCTTTCACGCATGGCATGGGAGGATTGCAGGCTTTCTAAACTCTAAGAAAGCAAGAAGTCTGAGAATTAGATTTAGGGTTAGGATTATGGTTAGGGTTAAGGATGAAGTTTAGTGTTAGGGTGAAGGCTTAGGGTCAGGGATTAGGGTTAGGGTTAAAGGTTACTCTTAGGTTTAACGGTTATACTTTGGTTTAGGGTTGAGGTTTACGGTTAGGTTTAAGATGAGGGGTTAGGGTTTGGTACAGGGTTAGGGTTAAGTGTTAGGTTTAGGGTTGAAGATTAGGATTAGGGTTAGGATTAAAGATTAGCGTGAGAGTTAACGCTTAGGGTTAAGGTTAAGAGTTAGGGGTAAGGGTTAGGGTTAGGGTTCGTTTTAGGGTTAGAGTTATGTGCTATGGTTTGTGTTAGAGGTTAGGGTTAGGTTTACTGGTCACGCTTAGGGTTACGTTTAGGGCTTAGCATTAGGGTTAGGGTTAGGGTTAAGTGATAGGATTAGGGATAAGTGTTGGGCTTAGGGTTAGGGTTTAGTGTTAGGGTTAGCATTAAGGATTAGTGGTAGGGTCACGGTTCAATGCTTGGGTGCGGGTAATGGTTAGGGTCAGGGTTAAGGTTCACGGATAGGGTTAGTGTTAAGAGTTACGGGTAGGTTTAGGGTTCAGGGTTAGAGTTATCATTAGGGCTTAAGGTTAGGATTAGGCGGTAGGTTAGATTTAGGGTTAGATCTAGGCGTTAGGGTAAGGGCTAGCGTTAGGGTTAAGAGATAGGGTTAGGTTTAATGCTTAGGATTAGGGTTAGGATTTGGGGTTAAAGTAAGTGTTAGGGGTTAAGTTTAAGGATCAAAGGTTAGGGTTATTTTTAGCTGTAGTGTTAGGGTTAGGGATAAGGGATCCCATTAGCATTAAGGGTCTTCCTTATTGTAGGGTTAAGGGTTAGGCTTAGAGTTAAAGGTTAAGGTTAGAGTCAGGGTTAAGATTTGTGGTGAGGGTTAACGGTTAGGGTAAAGGTTAAGCGTTAGGGTTAGGGAGTAGTTATTAGGGTTTTTCGTTAGTGTTAGGGTTAGCGGTTAGGAGTTAGTGTTTTATGAAGGGGTATGGTTAGAATTAGGATTGGGGTTAGAGTTAGGGTGAGGTATAGGGGTTAGGTTTAGGGGTTAGTTTTAGGGTAAAAGGATAGGATTAGGGTTACGGGTTGGGCTTAGGTTTAGGGTTAAAGTTTACTGCTAGGGTTAGGGATAGGGTTCAGGGTTAGCTTTAGGGGTTCTGGTTAGGGTTAGGTGTTAGGATAGTGTCAGGGTTAGGTGTTAGGTTAGTGTCAGGGTTACGTCTAGTCATGAGGGTAAGGTTTAGGGTTAGCTTTAAGAGCTAGGGTTAGGTTTAATGGTTAGGATTAGGATTAGGGTTACGGGTTAGGGTAAGACTTAGGGGTTAGGGTAAAGGGTTAGGGTTTTTGTTAGGCATAGCGTTGGGGTTAGAAGTAAGGGTTACTGACAGTGTTAGGGTTGTAGGTAGGGTTATGGTTGGGTTAGCGGTTTAGAATTAGGGTTAGGGATTAGGTGTCACAGTGATGACTAGGATATAGGGTTAGAATTATGGGATAGGGGTTGTTCTCAGGAAATGGGTTACGCATTCACGTTAGGATAAGAGGTTAAAGTTAGGCGCACGGTGAGGTTTACGTGTTAAGGCGAGAAATAGGAACAGGGTTGGGTGTTATGTTCAGGGTTAGGGTTATCTGTTAAAGGTATTGTTTATGCTTAGCGCACGGGCCCTGTCTGCATTAGGCGGGCGGGGGGAGTTTAGGGGGCTGGGATTGTACCCGGGAACCCACTCTATCATACTCTGGGTATGGGCCCGTGGGTTTCATGCAGGACACAGTGGTAGAGCCTCCTTTCACGCATGGCATGGGAGGATTGCAGGCTTTCTAAACTCTAAGAAATCAAGAAGTCTGAGAATTAGATTTAGGGTTAGGATTCTGGTTAGGGTTAAGGATGAAGTTTAGTGTTAGGGTGAGGGCTTAGGGTTAGGGATTAGGGTTAGGGTTAAAGGTTACTCTTAGGTTTAACGGTTACACTTTGATTTAGGGTTGAGGTTTACGGTTAGGGTTAAGATGAGGGGTTAGGGTTAGGTACAGGGTTAGGGTTAAGTGTTAGGTTTAGGGTTGAAGATTAGGATTAGGGTTAGGATTAAAGGTTAGCGTGAGAGTTAACGCTTAGGGTTAAGGTTAAGAGTTAGGGGTTAGGTTTAGGGTTAGGGTTCGTTTTAGGTTTAGAGTTATGTGCTATGGTTTGTGTTAGATGTTAGGGTTAGGTTTACTGGTCACGCTTAGGGTTAGGTTTAGGGGTTAGCATTAGGGTTAGGGTTAGGGTTAAGGGATAGGATTAGTGTTAAGTGTTGGGCTTAGGGTTAGGGTTTAGTGTTAGGGTTATCATTAAGGATTAGTGGTAGGGTCAGGGTTAAATGCTTGTGTGCGGTAATGGTTAGGGTCAGGGTTAAGGTTCACGGATAGGGTTAGTGTTAAGAGTTACGGATAGGTTTAGGGTTCAGGGTTAGAGTTAGCATTAGGGCTTAAGGTTAGGATTAGGCGGTAGGTTAGATTTAGGGTTAGATCTAGGCTTTAGGGTAAGGGCTAGCGTTAGGGTTAAGAGATAGGGTTAGGTTTAGTGCTTAGGATTAGGGTTAGGGTTTGGGGTTAAGGTAAGTGTTAGGGGTTAGGTTTAAGGATCAAAGGTTAGGGTTATTTTTAGCTGTAGTGTTAGGGTTAGGGATAAGGGATCCCATTAGCATTAAGGGTCTTCCTTCCTGTAGGGTTAAGGGTTAGGCTTAGAGTTAAAGGTTAAGGTTAGGGTCAGTGTTAAGATTTAGGGTTAGGGTTAACGGTTAGGGTAAAGGTTAAGCGTTAGGGTTAGGGATTAGTGATTAGGGTTTTTGGTTAGTGTTAGGGTTAGCGGTTAGGAGTTAGTGTTTTATGAAGGGGTATGGTTAGAATTAGGATTGGGGTTAGAGTTAGGGTGAGGTATAGGGGTTAGGTTTAGGGGTTAGTTTTAGGGTAAAGGGATAGGATTAGGGTTACGGGCTGGGCTTAGGTTTAGGGTTAAAGTTTACTGCTAGGGTTAGGGATAGGGTTCAGGGTTAGCTTTAGGGGTTCTGGTTAGGGTTCGCTGTTAGGTTAGTGTCAGGGTTAGGTCTAGTCGTGAGGGTAAGGTTTAGGGTTAGCTTTAAGAGCTAGGGTTAGGTTTAATGGTTAGGATTAGGATTAGGGTTAAGGGTTAGGGTAAGGCTTAGGGGTTAGGGTGAAGGGTTAGGGTCAAGGGTTAGGTTTTTTGTTAGCCATAGCGTTGGGGTTAGAAGTAAGGGTTACTGTCAGTGTTAGGGTTGTAGGCAGGGTTACGGTTAGGGTTAGCGGTTTAGAATTAGGGTTAGCGATTAGGTGTCACAGTGATGACTAGGAGATAGGGTTAGAATTATGGGATAGGGGTTGTTCTCAGGAAATGGGTTATGCATTAACGTTAGGATGAGAGGTTAAAGTTAGGCGCACGGTGAGGTTTACGTGTTAAGGGGAGAAATAGGAACAGGGTTGGGTGTTATGTTCAGGGTTAGGGTTATCTGTTAAAGATATTGTTTATGCTTAGCGCACGGGCCCTGTCTGCATTAGGTGGGCGTGGGGAGTTTAGGGGGCTGAGATTGTACCCGGGAACCCACTCTATCATACTCTGGGTATGGGCCCATGGGTTTCATGCAGGACACAGTGGTAGAGCCTCCTTTCACGCATGGCATGGGAGGATTGCAGGCTTTCTAAACTCTAAGAAAGCAAGAAGTCTGAGAATTAGATTTAGGGTTAGGATTATGGTTAGGGTTAAGGATGAAGTTTAGTGTTAGGGTGAGGGCTTAGGGTTAGGGATTAGGGTTAGGGTTGAAGGTTACTCTTAGGTTTAACGGTTACACTTTGGTTTAGGGTTGAGGTTTACGGTTAGGGTTAAGATGAGGGGTTAGGGTTTGGTACAGGGTTAGGGTTAAGTGTTAGGTTTAGGGTTGAAGATTAGGATTAGGGTTAGGATTAAAGGTTAGCGTGAGAGTTAACGCTTAGGGTTAAGGTTCAGAGTTAGGGTTTAGGGTCAGGGTTAGGGTTAGGGTTAGGGTTAGTTTTAGGGTTAGAGTTATGTGCTATGGTTTGTGTTAGAGGTTACGGTTAGGTTTACTGGTCACGGTTAGGGTTACGTTTAGGGGGTAGCATTAGGGTTAGGGTTAGGGTTAAGGGATAGGATTAGGGATAAGTGTTGGGCTTAGGGTTAGGGTTTAGTGTTAGGGTTAGCATTAAGGATTAGGGTTAGGGTCAGGGTTAAATGCTTGGGTGCGGGTAATGTTTAGGGTCAGGGTTAAGGTTCACGGATAGGGTTAGTGTTAAGGGTTACGGGTAGGTTTAGGGTTCAGGGTTAGAGTTAGGGTTAGGGTTAGGGGTTAGGGTTAGGTTTACGGGTTAGGGCTAGGGCTAGGGTTCGGGTTTAGGGTTAGGGTTAGGGTTAGGGTCAGGGTCAGGTTCAGGGGTCAGGGTCAGGGTCAGGGGTTAGGGTTAGGAGTTAGGGTTAGGGGTTAGGTTTAGGGTTAGGGTTAGGGGTTAGGTTTAGGGTTAGGGGTTAGGGTTAGGGTAGGGGTTAGGGGTTAGGGTTAGGGGTTAGGGTTAGGGTTAGTGGTTAGGGTTAGGGGTTGGGGTTAGGGTTAGGGTAAGGGTAAGGGTAAGGGTTAGGGTAAAGGTAAGGGTTAGGGTTAGGGGTTAGGGTTAGGGTTAGGGTTGGGTTAGGGTTAGGTTAGGGTTAGGGTTAGGGGTTAGGGTTAGGGTTAGGGGTTAGCGTTAGGGTTAGGGGTTAGGGTTGGGGTTGGGGTAGGGTTTAGGGTTAGGGTTAGGGGTTAGGGTTAGGGTTAGGGGTTAGGGTTAGGGTTAGGTTTGGGGTTAGGGTTAGTGTTAGGGTTAGGTTAGGGTTAAGGTTAAGGGATAGGATTAGGGTTAAGTGTTGGGCTTAGGGTGAGGGTTTAGTGTTAGGGTTATCATTAAGGATTAGGGTTAGGGTCAGGGTTAAATGCTTGGGTGCGGGTAATAGTTAGGGTCAGGATTAAGGTTCACGGATAGGGTTAGTGTTAAGGGTTATGGGTAGGTTTAGGGTTCAGGGTTAGAGTTACCATTAAGGCTTAAGGTTAGGATTAGGCGGTAGGTTACATTTAGGGTTAGATCTAGGCGTTAGGGTAAGGGCTAGCGTTAGGGTTAAGAGATAGGGTTAGGTTTAATGCTTAGGATTAGGGTTAGGGTTTGGGGTTAAGGTAAGTGTTAGGGGTTAGGTTTAAGGATCAAAGGTTAGGGTTATTTTTAACTGTAGTGTTAGGGTTAGGGATAAGGGATCCCATTAGCATTAAGGGTCTTCCTTACTGTAGGGTTAAGGATTAGGCTTAGAGTTAAAGGTTAAGGTTAGGGTCAGTGTTAAGATTTAGGGTGAGGGTTAACGGTTAGGGTAAAGGTTAAGCGTTACGGTTAGGGATTAGTGATTAGGGTTTTTGGTTAGTGTTAGGGTTAGCGGTTAGGAGTTAGTGTTTTATGAAGGGGTATGGTTAGAATTCGGATTGGGGTGAGAGTTAGGGTGAGGTATAGCGGTTAGGTATAGCGGTTAGTTTTAGGGTAAAAGGATAGGATTAGGGTTACGGGTTGGGCTTAGGTTTAGGGTTAAAGTTTACTGCTAGGGTTAGGGATAGGGTTCAGGGTTAGCTTTAGGGGTTCTGGTTAGGGTTAGGTGTTAGGTTAGTGTCAGGGTTAGGTCTAGTCGTGAGGGTAAGGTTTAGGGTTAGCTTTAAGAGGTAGGGTTAGGTTTAATGGTTAGGATTAGGATTAGGGTTAAGGGTTAGGGTAAGGCTTAGGGGTTAGGGTGAAGGTTTAGGGTCTAGGGTTACGGTTTGTGTTAGGCATAGCGTTGGGGTTAGAAGTAAGGGTTACTGTCAGTGTTAGGGTTGTAGGTAGGGTTACGGTTAGGGTTAGCTTTTTAGAATTAGGGTTAGGGATTAGGTGTCACAGTGATGACTAGGAGATAGGGTTAGAATTATGGGATGGGGTTGTTCTCAGGAAATGGGTTATGCATTAACGTTAGGATAAGAGGTTAAAGTTAGGCGCACGGTGAGGTTTACGTGTTAAGGGGAGAAATAGGAACAGGGTTGGGTGTTATGTTCAGGGTTAGGGTTATCTGTTAAAGGTATTGTTTATGCTTAGCGCACGGGCCCTGTCTGCATTAGGCGGGCGGGGGGACTTTAGGGGGCTGGGATTGTACCCGGGAACCCACTCTATCATACTCTGGGTATGGGCCCGTGGGTTTCATGCAGGACACAGTGGTAGAGCCTCCTTTCACGCATGGCATGGGAGGATTGCAGGCTTTCTAAACTCTAAGAAAGCAAGAAGACTGATAATTAGATTTAGGGTTAGGATTCTGGTTAGGGTTAAGGATGAAGTTTAGTGTTAGGGTGAGGGCTTAGGGTTAGGGATTAGGGTTAGGGTTAAAGGTTACTCTTAGGTTTAACGGTTACAATTTGGTTTAGGGTTGAGATTTACGGTTAGGGTTAAGATGAGGGGTTAGGGTTTGGTACAGGGTTAGGGTTAAGTGTTAGGTTTAGGGTTGAAGATTAGGATTAGGGTTAGGATTAAAGGTTAGCGTGAGAGTTAACGCTTAGGGTTAAGGTTAAGAGATAGGGTTTAGGTTTAGGGTTACGGTTAGGGTTCGTTTTAGGGTTAGAGTTATGTGCTATGGATTGTGTTAGAGGTTAGGGTTAGGTTTACTGGTAACGGTGAGGGTTACGTTTAGGGGTTAGCATTAGGGTTAGGGTTAAGGGATAGGATTAGGGTTAAGTGTTGGGCTTAGGGTTAGGGTTTAGCGTTAGGGTTATCATTAAGGATTAGGGGTAGGGTCAGGGTTAAATGCTTGGGTGCGGGTAATGGTTAGGGTCAGGGTTAAGGTTCAAGGATAGGGTTAGTGTTAAGGGTTACGGGTAGGTTTAGGGTTCAGGGTTAGAGTTACCATTAGGACTTAAGGTTAGGATTAGGCGGTAGGTTAGATTTAGGGTTAGATCTAGGCGTTAGGGTAAGGGCTAGCGTTAGGGTTAAGAGATAGGCTTACGTTTAATGCTTAGGATTAGGGTTAGGGTTTGGGGTTAAAGTAAGTGTTAGGGGTTATGTTTAAGGATCAAAGGTTAGGGTTATTTTTAGCTGTAGTGTTAGGGTTAGGGATAAGGGATCCCATTAGCATTAACGGTCTTCCTTACTGTAGGGTTAAGGGTTAGGCTTAGAGTTAAAGGTTAAGGTTAGGGTCAGTGTTAAGATTTAGGGTGAGGGTTAACGGTTAGGGTAAAGGTTAAGCGTTAGGGTTAGGGATTAGTGATTAATGTTTTTGGTTAGTGTCAGGGTTAGCGGTTAGGAGTTAGTGTTTTATGAAGGGGTATGGTTAGAATTAGGATTGGGGTTTGAGTTACGGTGAGGTATAGGGATTAGGTTTAGGGGTTAGTTTTAGGGTAAAAGGATAGGATTAGGGTTACGGTTTGGGCTTAGGTTTAGGGTTAAAATTTACTGCTAGGGTTAGGGATAGGGTTCAGGGTTAGCTTTAGGGGTTCTGGTTAGGGTTAGGTGTTAGGTTAGTGTCAGAGTTAGGTCTAGTCGTGAGGGTAAGGTTTAGGGTTAGCTATAAGAGCTAGGGTTAGGTTTAATGGTTAGGGTTAGGATTAGGGTTAAGGGTTAGGGTAAGGCTTAAGGGTTAGGGTGAAGGGTTAGGGTCAAGGGTTAGGGTTTTTGTTAGGCATAGCGTTGGGGTTAGAGATAAGGGTTACTGTCAGTGTTAGGGTTGTAGGTAGGGTTACGGTTAGGGTTAGCGGTTTAGAATTAGGGTTAGGGATTAGGTGTCACAGTGATGACTAGGAGATAGGGTTAGAATTATGGGATAGGGGTTGTTCTCAGGAAATGGGTTATGCATTCACGTTAGGATAAGAGGTTAAAGTTAGGCGCACGGTGAGGTTTACGTGTTAAGGGGAGAAATAGGAACAGGGTTGGGTGTTATGTTCAGGGTTAGGGTTATCTGTTAAAGGTATTGTTTATGCTTAGCGCACAGGCCCTGTCTGCATTAGGCGGGCGGGGGGAGTTTAGGGGACTGGGATTGTACCCGGGAACCCACTCTATCATACTCTGGGTATGGGCCCGTGGGTTTCATGCAGGACACAGTGGTAGAGCCTCCTTTCACGAATGGCATGGGAGGATTGAGGCTTTCTGAACTCTAAGAATGCAAGAAGTCTGAGAATTAGATTTAGGGTTAGGATTCTGTTTAGGGTTAAGGATGAAGTTTAGTGTTAGGGTGAGGGCTTAGGGTTATGGAATAGGGTTAGGGTTAAAGGTTACTCTTAGGTTTAATGGTTACACTTTGGTTTAGAGTTGAGGTTTACGGTTAGGGTTAAGATGAGGGGTTAGGGTTAGGTACAGAGTTAGGGTTAAGTGTTAGGTTTAGGGTTGAAGATTAGGATTAGGGTTAGGATTAAAGGTTAGTGTGAGAGTTAACGCTTAGGGTTAAGGTTAAGAGTTAGGGTATAGGGTTAAGGTTTGGGTTAGGGTTAGTTTTAGGGTTAGAGTTATGTGCTATGGTTTGTGTTAGAGGTTAGGGTTAGGTTTACTGGTGACGGTTAGGGCTACGTTTAGGGGTTAGCATTAGGGTTAGGGTTAGGGTTAAGGGATAGGATTAGGGTTAAGTGTTTGGCTTAGGGTTAGGGTTTAGTGTTAGGGTTATCATTAAGGATTAGTGTTAGGGTCAGGGTTAAATGCTTGGGTGCGGGTAATGGTTAAGGTCAGGGTTAAGGT
>NW_027182883.1:762500-812500 GCF_041146395.1 Eulemur rufifrons
TTAGGGTTAGCTTTAGGGGTTATGGTTAGGGTTAGGAGTTAGGTTAGTGTCAGGGTTAGGTCTAGTCGTGAGGGTAAGGTTTAGGGTTAGCTTTAAGAGCTAGGGTTAGGTTTAATGGTTAGGATTAAGATTACGGTTAAAGGTTAGGGTAATGCTTAGGGGTTAGGGTGAAGGGTGAAGGGTTAGGGCTTTTGTTAGGCATAGCGTTGGGGTTAGAACTAAGGGTTCCTGTCAGTGTTAGGGTTGTAGGCAGCGTTACGGTTAGGCTTATCGGTGGAGAATTAGGGTTAGGGATTAGGTGTTACAGTTATTACTAGGAGATAGGGTTAGAATTATGGGATAGGGGATGTTCTCAGGGAATGGGTTATGCATTAACGTTACGTTAAGAGGTTAAAGTTAGGCTCACGGTGAGGTTTACGTGTTAAGGGGAGAAATAGGAACAGGGTTAGGTGCCATGTTCAGGGTTAGGGTTATCTGTTAAAGGTATCATTTATGCTTAGTGCACGGGCCCTGTCGGCATTAAGCTGGGGGGAGGTTAGGGGGCTGGGATTGTCACCGGGAACCCACTGTATCGGACTCTGGGTATGGGCCCGTGGGTTTCATGCAGGACACAGTGGTAGAGCCTCCTTTCACACATGGCACGGGAGGATTGCAGGCTTTCTAAACTCTAAGAAAGCAAGAAGTCTGAGAATTAGATTTAGGGTTAGGATTATGGTTAGGGTTCAGGATGCAGTGTAGTGTTATGGTGAGGGAATAGGGTTACAGATTAGGGTTACGGTTTAAGGTTACTGTTAGGTTTAACGGTTACAGTTCGTTTTGGGGTTGAGGTTTGCGGATAGGGTTAAGATGAGGGGTTAGGTTTTGGTACAGGGTTAGGGTTGTGTTAGGTTTAGGTTTGAAGATTAGGATTAGAGTTAGCATTAAAGGTTAGCATGAGAGTTAACGGTTAAGATTAAGGTTAAGGGTTAGGGTTAGGGTTTAGGTTTAGGGTTAAGGGTTAGGGTTAGTTTTAGGGTTAGAGTTATGTGTTAGGGTTTGTGTTAGAGGTTAGGGTTAGGTTTACTGTTCACGGTTAGGGTTACGTTTAGGGGTTAGCATTAGGGTTAGGGATTAGGTTTAGGGTAAGGGTTTAGAGTTAGTGTTGGGCTTTAGGCTCGGGGCTTAAGTTCAGGGTCAGGGGTTAGGGTTGGTGGTAGGGCTTAGATTTAGCGGTCAGTTTAAGAGCACAGGACCTGGTTAATCTACGGTGAGAGGGGTGTGGTCGGAGTCACCACGAAAGCACAACATCATTCCCTGGGCCCTGGGACAAGACCTACATGCAGGACTCAGTCGGAGCCTCATCTCACACATGGCATGGCTGTATTGTAGGCTTGCTTCACTCGGGAATGGAAGTAGTGTGAGAATTAAGGTTAGGGTTGGGGTTAGGGGTTTCGAGTTAGGGGTTAGGTTTCGAGTCAGGGTTAGGTGCTAGTGGTTAGAGGTAGAGTTAGTGTTACGGGTTCAGTGTTAATTCTGGGTTAGGGGGCCAGGGGTAGGTTTAGGGTTGGGGTTAGTGTTATCGTTAGCGGTTAGGGTTAATGGATAGGGTTAGGGTTAAGTGTAGGCTTAGGGTTAGGGTTCAGGGTTAGGGTTAAGGTTTAGGGTTAGGGTCAGGGTTAAGTGTTAGGGTTAGGGTTAGGGTGTTATGGTTAAGGATTAGGTTTATTGTTCAGGTTTAAGGTTAGCATTATGGGTTTGTGTTACTTCTAACTATAGGTCAGTGTTGGGGTTAGAACTCTAGGCATTAAGGTAAAGGTTAGAGTTTGGGTTAAGAGTTGGAGTTATGTTTAATGGTTAGGATTGGGATTAGGGTTAAGGGTTAGGGTTAAGGTTAGGGGTTATGACTAAGGATCAACGGTTACGGTTATTTTTAGGCGTAGGGTTAGGGTAAGGGGTTAGGGTTACTGTTAGTGTTGTTGGTAGGGTTAAGGTTAGGGTTGGTGTTTCAGAATTAGAGATTAGGTGTTATGCTTATGGCTAGGAGTTAGGGTTAGAATTACAGTATAGGGCTTGTTCTCAGGGTGTCATGCATTAACGTTACGATATTGGGTTAAAATTAGGGTTATGGTGAGGTTTACGTGTTAAGGTGAGCAGTAGGATCAGGGTTAGGTGTTATGTTCTGGGTTAGGGTTATGGGTGAGGGGTAGTGTTTATGCTTAGGGCATGGGCCCTGTATGCCCTAGGAATCGATGTTAGGGGTCGGTTGTGGTCGCTGGGAACCCACTCTATCGTACGCTGTGTATGGTCCTCTGGGTTTCTTGCAGGACACTGTGGCAGAGCCGGCTTTCATGCATGGCTTAGTAGGATTGTAGGCTTTCAAAACTCTGAGAAAGCAAGAAGTCTGAGAATTAGATTTCGGGTTAGGATTACGGTACGGTTTAGGGATGAAGATTAGTGATAGGGTGAGGGCTTAGGGTTAGAGGTTAGGGTTAGGGTTAGGGTTGTTTGTAGGGTGAAGTTTAGGGTTGGCATTTTAGAATTAGGGATGAGGTCTTATGGTTATGGCTGGGGATTAGGATTAGAATTATGGGATAGGGCTTCTTCTCAGGGTGTTATGCATTAAGGTTAAGATAAGGGGATAAGTTAGGGTTACGGGGAGGTTTATGTTTTAAGGTGAGCAATAGGATCAGGGTCAGGTGTTATATTCAGGGTGAGGGTTATCTGTTAGGGGTAGTGTTTATACTTAGCGTACAGGCCCTGTCTGCACTGGGCGGGGGGCTGGGGTTAGGGGGATGGGATTGTCCCCGGGAACCCACTCTATCGTATGCTGGATATGGGCTCCTGGGTTTCATGCAGGACACAGTGGTAGAGCCCCCTTTTACTCATGGCATGGGAGGATTTTAGGCTTTCTAAACTCTGAGAAAGCAAGAAGTCTGACAATTAGATTTAGGGGTAGGATTATGGTAATGTTTAGCGAGGAAGATTAGTGTTAGGGTGGGCTCTTAGGGTTAGGGGTTAGGGTTAAAGGTTTGTGTTATTTTTAACAGTTACAGTTACGTTTATGGTTAAGTTTCAGGGTTAGGGTTAAGGTTTGGTTTTATCGTTTGGCACAGGGTTAGGCTTCAGTGTTAGCTTTATGGTTAAAGATTAGGATTAGCGTTAGGGTTAAGGGTTAGTGTGAGGGTTAATGGTAAGGTTCAAGATTAAGGGTTAGGGTTGGGCTTAGGGTTAGGAATAAGGCTTCGTGTAACATTTAGGTTTAGAGTTAAGTGTTATGGTTATGGCTAGAAGTTAGGGTTAGGTTTAGGGTTCATGGTTAGGGTTACATTTAGGGGTTCGGGTTACGGGTTAAGTTTAGGACGAGTGTTTAGTGTTACTGTTGGGCGTTAGGATAAGGGCCGAGGTTTAGGGTTAGGATTTAGGTTTAGTGTTAGGGCTTAGATTTAGTGGTTAGTTTAAGGGCACATGCTCTGTTTAATCTATGGTGGGAAGGGTGCAGACTGGGTCGCCTCAACACCACACCATCGTACTTGGGCCTTGGGCCCAGACCTACATGCAGGACTCAGGCAGAGCCTCTTCTCACTCGTGGCATGGCTCTATTGTAGGCTTGGTCAACTCTGAGAACGAAGGAAGTGTGAGAATTAGGGTTATGGTTAGGGTTATGTGTTTGGGGTTAGAGGTTTGGGTTTGAGTGAAGTTTAGTGGTTAGGAATTAGAAGTTAGGATTAGTGTGTCAGGGGTTAGGTGTTAGGTTTTTGTAAGGGGCTAGCGTTAGATTTAGGTTTAGGGTTAATGTTCAGGTGGGTTAGGGGTCAGCGTTAGGGTTAGGTTTACAAGATAGGATTAAGGTAAAGGGTGAAGGCTTAAGATTAGCAGTAAGGGTTAAGGTTAGGGTTAAGGGTTAGGGTTTCGGTCCAAGTTAAGGGTGAGAGTGAGGGTTAACAGTTGCGATTAGGGTAATGGTTTAGGGATAGTAATAGGTTTAAGGGATAGGGTTAGGGTTAGGTTTAGGGTTCGGGGTTAGGGTTAGCATTAGCGGTTAGGGTTAGGGTTAGGGGTTAGGGTTACAGTTAGGGTTAGGTCTAGGCATTATGGTAATGGTTCGTGTTAGGGTTAAGAATTAGGGTTAGGTTTAATTGTTAGGATTATGATCAGGGTAATGGTTAGGGTTAGGGTTAGCGGTTAGAGTTAGGGTTAGTGTTAGGGTTGTTTGTAGGGTGAAGGTAATGTTTAGCAGTTTAGAATTAAGTTTAGGGATTAGGTGTTACGGTTATGCTAGGAGTTAGGCTTAGAATTAAGGGATAGGGTTTGTTCTTAGGGTAAGTGTTATGCAATAACATTAGGATAGGGGTTAAAGTTAGGGTTACAGTGAGGTTTACGTGTTAAGGTGAACAATAACATCAGGGTTAGGTGTTATGTTCAGGGTTAGGGTTATGGGTGAGGTGCAGGGTTTTTGCTTAGGGCATGGGCCCTGTCAGCACTAGCAGGGGGAGTTAGGGGGCTGTGATTGTCCCCGGGAACCCACTCTATTGTACACAGAGTATGGGCTCCTGGGTTTCATGCAGGACACTGTGGCAGAGCCAGCTTTCACGCATGGCTTTGGAGAATTGTAGGCTTTTAAAACTCTGAGATAGCAAGAAGTCTGAGAATTAGATTTAGGGTTAGGATTATGGTTAGGGTTAGGGATGAAGATTAGTCAGGGAGAGGGCTTAGGGTTAGGGCTTAAGCTTCGAGTGAGGATTAGGGGTTAGGGAGTAGGTGTTGGGTTTAGTGATAGGGTTAGGGCTTAGGGGTTAGGGTTGGGTTAGGGGCTAGGGTTAGATTTAGAGTGGGGTTAGGGTTAGCGTTATGGGTTAGGGTTAGGGTTAAGGGATAGGATAAGGGTTAAGCGTTAAGGCTTAGGGTTAGCGTTAAGTGTTAGGTTTAGTTTTAAGGGTTAGGGTTACAGTTCGAGTTAAGGGTTAGTGTGGGGTTAACGGTTAGGGCTAGGGTTATGGGTTAAGGATAGAGTTAGGTTTAAGGCTTAGGATTAGGGTTCAGTGTTAGGGTTAGCATTAGGGATTAGGGTTAGGGTTAGGGGTTACGTTTACTCTTAGGGTTAGGTCTAGGCATTAGGGTACGTGTTAGTGTTAGGCTTAAGAGTTAGGGTTAGGTTTAATTGTTAGGATTAGGATCAGGGTTAAGGGTTAGGGTTAAGTGTCAAGTGTTACGGTTATTTTTAGGTGTACGGTTAGGGTTAGCGGTTAGGGTTAGGGTTAGTTTGTAGGGATAAGGTAATGTTTAGCAGTTTTGAATTAGCCTTAGAGATTAGGTGTTACAATTGTGGCTAGGAGTTAGGGTTAGAATTAAGGGATAGGGGTTGTTCTTAGGGTAAGTCTTATGCATTAACGTTAGGATAACAGGTTGAAGTTAGAGTTATGGTGACGTTGATGTGTTAAGGTGAGCAATAGTATCAGGGTGAGCTGTGATGTTCAGGGTTAGGGTTATGGGTGAGGGGTAGTGTTTATGCTTATATCACGAGCCCTCTCTGCTCTAGGAGGGGGCTTAGAGGGCTGGGATAGATGCCGGAAGCCACTCTATCATACACTGGGTATGGGCCCCTTGGTTTCATGCCGGACACAGTGGCCAAGCCTCCTTCTACACATGGCATGGGAGGATTGTAGGCTTTGTAAACTCTGAGAAAGCAAGAAGTCTGAGAATTAAATTTAGGGCTAGGATTAGGGTTAGGGTTAGCAATATAGGTTACTGTTATGGTGAGGGCTTAGGGTTAGGGGTTTCAGTTAGGGTCAGGGTTAAAGGTTAGTGTTAGGTTTAACAGTTACAGTTAGGTTTAGGGTTAAGCTTTAAAGTTTAAGCTTAGGGTTAAGATTAGGGGTTAGGTTTTGGTACAGGGTAAGGGTTAAGTGCTAGGTTTAGGCTTAAAGATTAGGATTAGGGTTAGGGTTAAGGTTTAGTGTGAGGGTTAACGGTTAGGGTTAAGGTTAAGTGTCAGGTTTATGGGTTAGGGTTAGGGTTAAGTGTTCATGTTAGGTTTAGGGTTAGAGTTAAGTGTTATGGTTAGGGTTAGGGGTTTGGGTTAGGTTTAGGGTTCATGGTTAAGGTTACATTTAGGGGTTAGGTTTAGGGTAAGCGTTTAGTGTTAGTGTTGGGCATTAGGGTCAGGGCTTAGGTAGGGTTAGGGGTTAGGGTCAGTGTTTGGGCTTTGATTTGGCGGTTAGTTTAAGGGTACAGGACCTGTGTAATCTATGGTGAGAAGGGTGCAGAATGTTTCCATGCGACACCACACCATCGGATCCTGGGCCTTTGGCCCAGACCTACTTGCAGGACTCATGCGGAAACTCTACTCACGCATTGCATGGTTGTATTTTAGGCTTGGTTAACTCTGAGAATGGAAGTAGTGTGAGAAATAGGGTTATGGTTAGGGTTAAGGGTTTGGTGTTAGGGGTTAGGGTTCAAGTGAGGTTTAGTGGTTAGGGACTAGGATTTAGGGTTAGTGTTAGGGTTAGGGGTTAGTTTTGCGTTAGGGGCTAGGGTTAGATTTATGGTTGGGGTTAGTGTTAGGGTTAGGATTAGGCATCAGGGTTAGTGTTAGGGTTAAAGGATAGGATTGGCGTTAAGTGTTTAGGCTTAGGGTTTGTGTTAAGTGTTAGGGTTGGGGTTTAGGCTTAGGGTTACGGTTTGAGTTAAGCTCTAGGGTGAGGGTTAAAGATTAGGCTTAGGATTATTGGTTAGGGATAGAGTTATGTTTAAGGGTTAGGGATAGGTTTAGGTTTAGGGTTCAGTGTTAGGGTTAGCATTAGGGGTTAGGGTTAGGGTTAGGGGTTAGGCGTAGTGATGTATTAAGGGCTATGGTTAGAATTAGGATTGGGGTTAGTGTTAGGTTTAGGGTTAGGGGTTAGGTTTAGGGTTAAGGGATAGGATTATGGTTAAGGGTTGGGCGTAGCTTTAGGGTTAAGATTTAGTGTTAGGGTCCGGTTTAAGGGTTAGGGTGAGGGTTAACGGTTAGGGTTAGGGTTGGGGTTAGGGGTTAGGGATATAGTTAGTATTAAGTGTTAGAGTTAGGTTTAGGGTTCGGGGTTAGGGTTAGCTTTAGGGGTTATGATTAGGGTTAGGTGTTAGTTTAGTGTTAGTGTTAGGTCTAGGCGTCAGGGTAAGGTTTAGGGTTAGGGTTAAGAGCTAAGGTTGGGTTTAGTGGTTAGGATTAGGGTTAGGGTTAGGAGTTAGGGTAAAGGGTCAAGGGTTAGCATTATTTTTAGCCATAGCTTTGGCGTTAGGAGTAAGGGTTAGGTTCAGTGTTAGGGTAACAGTAGGTTACCGTAACAGTAACTACGTAGGGTAACAGTGTTAGTGGTTTAGAATTAGGGTTAGGGATTAGTTGTCACAGTTATGACTAGGAGATAGGGTTAGAATTATGGGATAGGGGTTAATCTCAGGGTAAGTGTTATGCATTAACGTTAGGATAAGAGGTTAAAGTTCAGGTTACGGTGAGGTTTACATTCTAAGGTGAGCAATAGAATCAGGGTTAAATGTTATTTTCAGGGTTAGAGTTTTGGGTGAGGTGTAGAGTTTATGCTTAGGGCACGGGCCTTGTCTGCATTAGGCGGGGGGGGGGGTTAGGGGGCTGGGATTGTCACCAGGAACCCACTCTATCGTACTCTGGTTATGGGCCCCAGCGGTTCATTCAGGACACAGTGGAAGAGCCTCCTTTCACGCATGGCATGGGAGGATTGTAGGCTTTCTAAACTCTAAGAAAGCAAGAAGACTGAGAATTAGATTTAGGGTTAGGGTTAGGGTTCGGGTTAAGGATCAAGGTTAGTATTAGGGTGAAGGCTTAGAGTTAGGGGTTACGGGTAGCGTTACAGGTTACTCTTAGTTTTAACCGTTACAGTTAGGTTCAGGGTTAAGGTTTATGGTTAGGTTTAAGGTTAGGGTTTAGGGTTTGGTACAGGATTAGGGTTAAATATTAGGTTTAGGGTTAAAGATTACGATTAAGGTTAGGTTTAAAGGTTAGTGTGAGGGTTAACAGTCAGGGTTAAAGTTAAGAGTTAGGGTTAGGGTTAGTGTTAGGATTAAGGGTTCATGTTAGGTTTAGGGTTAGAGTTAAGTGCTATGGTTAGCGCTCGAGGTTAGGGTTAGGTTTAGGGTTCACAGTTAGGGTTACGTTTAGAGGTTAGCATTAGGGTTAGGGATTAGCTTTAGGGTAAGAGTTTAGAGTTAGTGTTGGGCTTTAGGCTCAGGGCTTAGGTTTAGGGTCAGAGGTTAGGGTTGATGTTAGGGCTTAGATTTAGTGGTTAGTTTAAGGGCACAGGACCTGTTTATTCTACAGTGAGAGGGGTTAGGGTTAGGGTTAGGGTTGTCGTAGGGGTTAAGGTTAGATTTAACCTTGGGGTTAGTGTTAGGGTTAGGATTAGGGGGTTAGTGTTAGGGTTAGCGGTTAAAAACACCTACAGCCAGCCCTAACCCGATTTCTGACACTTCTTCCATTCTCAGAGTTAACCAAGCCTACAATACAGCCATGTCATGCGTGAGAAGAGGCTCCACCTGAGTCCTGTATGTAGGTCTTGGCCCAAGGCCCAGCGTACGGTGGTGTTGTGTCGCAGCGACCCTGTGCACCACTCTCACCATAGATTAAACAGGTCCTGTGCCCTTAAACTAACCGCTAAATCTCAGCCCTAACACTAATCCTAACCCCTAACCCTAAAAGTTATCCTTAACCCTACTGTTAACACTCAAACTAACCCTTAACTCTAACCCTTGTCATGATCTTTAACCCTAACCCTAACACTTAACCCTAACCCTGTACCAAACCATAACCCCTAAGCTTAACCCTAACCCTAAACCTAAACCCTAAGTCTAACTGTAACTGTTAAACCTAACAGTAACTTTTAACCCTAAAACTAACCGTATCCCCTTACCCGAAGCCCTCACCCTAAGATTAAACTTCATCCCTAACCATAACGATAATCCTAACCTTAAATCTAATTCTCAGACTTCTTACTTTCTTAGAGATTTGAAAGCTTACAAACCTCCTTTACCATGCGTGAAATCAGGCTCTGCCAGAGTGTCCTACAAGAAACCCATGGGCCCATACCCTGCATACGATAGAGTGGGTTTCTGGTGACAATCGCATCCCCCTCAATCCCACTCCTAGGGCAGACAGGGCCCATACCCTAAGCAAAACCCTACCCCTCACTCATAATTCTAACCCTGATCCTATTGCTCACCTTAACACATAAACCTCACCGTAAACCTAACTTTAACCACTTATCCTAACATTAATGCATAACACTTATGCTAAGAACAACCCCTATCACTTAATTCTAACCCTAACTCCTAGCCATAACAGTAACCCCTAATCCCTAACCCTAATTCTAACCACTAAACATTACCTTAACCCTACAAACAACCCTAATACTAACCCTAACCTTAAACGCTAACCCTAACCTTATCCCTAAACATAACCTTAAAAGTTTACCCTAAACCCTAACCCTATCCCCTAACCCTAAGCCTAACCCTTAATTCTGATCCTAATCCTAACAATTAAACCTAACCCTAACCCTTAACCCTAACACTAACCCTTACCTTAATGCCGAGACCTAATCTTAGCAGTAAAGCTACCTCTAACCCTAACCCTAGACCTTAAACCTAACACTATCCCTAACTTATAACCCTAACCCTAACTGTTAACCCTCACCCTAACCCTTAACTCGGACCATAACCCTAACCCTTAACCCTAACCCTATCCCTTAATGCTAACCCTAAGCCTTAACCCTTAACCCTAATCCTATCCCTTAACCCTAACCCTAACCCCTAACCCTAACCCTAACCCCAACCCTAAATCTATCTCTAGTCCCTAACCCAACCCTAACCGTTAACCCCTAATGCTAACATTAACCCTAACCCCTAATCCCTAACACCTAACCCTCACGCGAACACTAACCCCTAACCCCAAACACCTAACCCTAATCATAACCATAATTCTCACACTTCCTCCATTCTCAGAGTTAGCCAAGCCTACAATAAAACCATGCCATGCGTGAGAAGAGGCTCTGCCTGAGACCTGCATGTAGGTCTGGGCCCAAGGCCTAGGGTACAATGGTGTGGTGTGGCGATGACCCATTCTGCACACTTCTCACCATAGATTACACAGGTCCTGTGCCCTTAAAATAACCTCTAAATCTAAGCCCTAACGCTAACTCTAACACTAACCCTTAACCCTAAACTTAAGCCCTGACCCTAACGCCCAACACTAACATTAAACCCTTACCCTAATCCTTACCCATAACCCTAATGCCTAAACGTAACCCTAACGATGAACCCTAAACCTAACCCTAACCCCAAACCCTAACCATAACACTTAACTCTAACCCTAAACCTAACACGAACACTTAAACCTAAACTTAACCACTAACCCTAACACTTAACCTTAACCCTAACCGTTAACTCTCACACTAACCCTTAAACCTAACCCTAATCGTAATCTTTAACCCTAAACCTAACAGTTAACCCTTACCCTGTACCAAAACCTAACCCCTAACCTTAACCTTAACCCTAACACTTGACCCTAAAGCTAACTGTAACCATTAAACCTAACACTAACCTTTAACCCTGACCGTAACTCTAACCCCTAACCCTAAGCCCTCACCCTAATGCTAAACTTTATCCTTAACACTAACCATAATCCTATCCCTAAATCTAATTCTCAGACTTCTTGCTTTCTCAGAGTTTAGAAAGCCTACAATCCTCCCATGCCATGCGTGAAAAGAGGCTCTGCCACTGTGTCCTGCATGAAACCCAGGGACCCATACCCAGTGTACGATAGAGAAAGTTCTCGGCCACAATCCTAGACCCCTAATCCTCCCGCCTAGTGCAGACAGGGCCCGTGCCCTAAGCATAAAAAGTACGCCTAACATATAACCCTAACCTTGAACGTAACACCTAACCCTGATCCTACTGCTCACCTTATCATGTAGACCACACTGTAACCCTAACTTTAACCGCATCTCCTAAAGTTAATGCATAACACTTACACTGAGAACAACGCCTATCCCATAATTCTAACCCTAAATCTTAGCCACAACCATAAAACCTAATCCCTAACCCTAATTCTAAACTGCTAACCCTAACCTTAACACTACCAACAACCCTAACACTAACCCTAACCCTAACCCTCACCCCTAATCCTACCCTATGCCTAAAAGTAACCCTAACTCCTAACCCTTATCCCTAACCAAAAGCCCTGTCCCTAACCATAAGACATAAGTCTCACCCTTATACCCTAACCCTAATACGAATCCTTAAGCCTAACCCCCAATCCTAACAATTAACCTTAACCCTAACTGTTAACGCTCACCCTAACCCTTAAATCAGACCAAAACCCTAACATTTAACCCTAACCCTAATCCCTAATGCTAACCCTAAGCCTTAACCCTTTACCCTAATCCTATCCCTTAAGCCTAACCCTAACCCTAATTCCTAACCCTAACCATAATCCCTAACCCTAACCCTAACACTAACCCTAACTCTGAATCTAACCCTAGCCCCTAAACCAACACTAACCCCTAACCCCTAACCCTAACACTAACACTAACTCCTAATTTCTAACCCCTGAACCACACTCGAACCCTAACCCCTAACCCCAAATAATTAACCATAACCATAACCCTAATTCTCACACTTCCTCCATTTTCAGAGTTCACCAAGCCTACAATAGAGCCATGCCATGAGTGAGAAGAGGCTCCGCCTGAGTCCTGCATGTAGGTCTGGGCCCAAGGCCCAGGTACGATGGTGTGGTGTCAAGGGGACCAATTCTGCACCCTTCTCACCATAGATTAAACAGGTCCTGTGCCCTTAAACTAACCGCTAAATCTAAGCCCTAACACTAAACCTAAACGCTAACCCTAAACCTAAGCCCTTATCCTAATGCCCAACACTAACACCAAACACTCACCCTAAACCTAACCCGTAACCCTAACCCCTAAACGTAACCCTAACCATGCACCCTATATCTAACCCTAACCCCTAACCCTAACCATAACACTTAACTCTAACCCTAAACTAACATAAACCCTTAACACTAAACCTAATCCCTAACCCTCATGCTTAACCCTAACCGTTAATCCTCACACTTACCTTTAAACCTAACCCTAATTGTAATCTTTAACTCTAAACTTAACACTTAAACCTTAACCTGTACCAAAACCTATCCCCTAAACTGAACCCTAACACTAAACCTTAACGCTAAACCTAACTGTAACTGTTAAACCTAACACTGACCTTTAACTCTGACCCTAAACCTAACCCCTAACCCTAAGGCATCACCTTAACACTAAACTTCATCCCTAATTCTAACCATAATCCTAACCCTAAATCTAATTCTCAGACTTTTTCTTTCTCAGAGTTTAGAAAGCCTATAATCCTCCCATGCCATGTGTGAAAGGAGGCCCTGCCACTGTGTCCAGGGGCCAATACCCAGCATACGATAGAGTGATTTCCCGGCGAATATGCTAGCCCCCTAACCTCTCCGCCTAGTGCAGACAAGGCACGTGCCCTAAGCATAAACACAACCCCTAACCAATAACCCTAACCATAACTGTTAACTCTCACCCTAACATTTAACCCTGACACTAACCCTAACCCGTAAACCTATCCCTAAACCTTTACCCAAAGCCTAAGCCTTAACTCTAACACTATCATTTAACCCTAGCCCTAACCCCTAAATGTTACACTAACCATGAACCCTAAGCCTAACCGTAACCCCTAACACTAACCATAACACTTAACTGTAACCCTAAACCTAACAAGACCCCTTAACCCTAACACTAACCCCTAACCCTAGCCCTTAAACTTAACCCTAAACTTTTACCCTCACACTAACCTTTAACACTAACCATAATGCTAATCTTTAACCCTAAACCTAACACTTAACTCTTACCCTGTACGAAACCCTAACCCCTGACCTTAACCCTGACAATAAACCTTAACCCTAAACCTAACTTTAACCGTTAAAACTAACACTAACCTTAACCCTAACTCTAACCCTAACCCTTAACCCTAAGCCCTCACCCTAACACTAATCGTCATCCCTAATCCTAACCATAATCCTATCCCTAAATCTTAATCTCAGACGTCTTACTCTCTCAGAGTTTAAAAAGCCCTCACCCTAAAATTTAACCCTAAACCTAACTGTAACTGTTTAAACTAACACTAATCTTTAACCATAACCCTAACCCTTAACCTGAACCCTAAGCCAAACTCTTAACCCTAATCCTATCCCTTAACCCTAACTCTAATCCCTAACTCGAACGCTAACACTAACCCCAACCCTAAACCTAACCCTAGCCCCTAACCCAACCCTCACCCCAACACCTAACCCTAACACTAACCCTAACCCCTAATGCCTAACCCCTAACCCTCATTTGAACACTCTCTCCTAAACCCAAATCCCTAACCCTAACCATAACCCTAATTCTCACACTTCTTCCATTCTAAGAGTTAACCAAGCCTACAATACAACCATGCTATGCATGAGAACAGGCTCCCCCTGATTCCTGCATGTAGGTCTGAGCCCAAGGCCCAGGGTACAATGCTGTGGTGTCTCAGCGACCGATTCCACACCCTTCTCACCATAGATTAAACAGGTCCTCTGACCTTAAACTAATCGCTAAATCTAAGTCCTAACACTAACCCCTACCCTAAACAGAAACCCTGACCCAAACTCCCTTCACTAACACTATACCCTTACACCAAACCTAACCCCTAAACCTAACCCCTAAACATAACCTTAACCATGAACCCTAAACCTGAACCTAAACCCTAACACTTAAGTGTAACCCTAAACCTAACACGAACCCCTAATCCTAACCCTAAACCCTAACCCTAACCCTTCACCTTAACCCTAACCGTTAACCCTCAGCTAACCCTTAAACCTAACACTAATCCTAATCTTTACCCCTAAGCCGAACACTTAACCCTAACCCTGTACCAAACCCTAATCCCTAACACTAAGCCCTCTCCCTAACACTAAACTTCATCCCTAACCCTAACCGTAATCCTAACCCTAAATCTAATTCTCAGACTTCTTGCTTTCTCAGAGTTTAGAAAGCCTACAATCCTCCCATGCCATGCATGAAAGGAGGCTCTGCCACTGTGCCCTGCATGAAACCCAGAGGCCCATACCCAGCATACGATAGAGTGGGTTCCTGGTGACAATCCCAGCCTCCGAGCCCCCCCACCTAGTGAAGACAGGGCCTGTGCCCTAAGCATAAACACTGCCCCTAACCCATAACCATAACCCTGATCATAACATCTGACCCTGATCCTATTGCTCACCTTAACATGTAAAACTCACCATAACCCTAACCCTAACCCCTTATCCTAACGTTAATGAATAATACTTACCCTGAGGACAACACCTATCCCATAATTCTAACCCTAACTCTTATTCATAACTGTAAAACCTAATACCTAATTGTAAGCTGCTAACCCTAAATTTAACCCTACCAACAGCCCTAACACTAACCCTAACCCTAACCCTTGATCCTTAAGCCTAAACGCTAACCCTAACCCTAACCCTAAGTATAAACTCTACCCCTCACCCATAACCCTAACCCTGAACATAAAACCTAACCCTGATCCTATTGCTCACCTTAACACGTAAAGCTCACCGTAACACTAACTTTAACCGCTTACCCTAACTTTAAGCATAAAACTGACCCTGAGACCAACCCCTATGCCATAATTCTAACCCTAACTCCTTACCATAACCATAACACCTAATCCCTAACCCTAATTCTAAACTGCTAAACCTAACCTTAAGCCTACAAAAAACCTTAACGGTAACACTAACCCTAACACCTAATCCTAACCCTGTGCCTGAAAATAAACCTAACCCTTAACCTTTAACCCTAATGCTAACCCATAACCCTAACCATAACACTTTACTCTAACCCTAAATCTAACACGAACGCTTAACACTAGCCCTAAACCCTAACCCTAACCCTTAAACACAAACCTAACCGTTAACACTCACACTAACCGTCAACCCTAATCCGAATTCTAATCTTTAACCCTAAACCTAACACTTAACCCTAACCCTGTACCAAACCCTAACCCCTAACCATAACCCTCACCCTAAAACGTAACCCTAAACCTAACTGTAACCGTTAAACCTAACTCTCACATTTAACCTTTACTCTACCCATAATCCCTAGCCCTAATCCCTCACCCTAGCACTAACCTCATTCCTAACCCTAACTATAATCCTAACCCTAAATCTAATTATCAGACTTCTTGCTTTCTCAGCGTTAGAAAGCCTACAATCCTCCCATGCCATGAATAAAAGGAGGCTCTACCACTGTGTCCTGCCGGAAACCCCAGTGCCCATACTCAGCATACACTAGAGTGGGTTCCCGACGACAATCGCAACCCCAAACCCCTCCCCCCCTGCCTAGTGCAGACAGGGCCCGAGTCGTAAGCATAAACCCTACCCCTCACCCCTAACCATAACCCTGAACATAACACCTGACCCTGATCCCATTGCTCACCTTAAAATGTAAATCTCACCATAACCCTAAATTTAACCCCTTATCATAACGTTAATGCATAACACTTACCCTGAGAACAACTCCTATCTCTGAATTCTAACCCTAACTCCAAGCCATAACCATAAAACCTAATCCCTAATGCGAATTCTAAACTGCTAACCCTAACCTTAAACCTACCATCAAACCAAACAGTACCCTAGCCCCTAACTTTAAAACTATGCCTAAAAATAACCCTAACACTTCACCCTTAATCCTAACCCCTAACTCTAACCCTAACCCTATCCCTAAGACCCTAACCATAACCCTAACTGTTAACCCTCACCCTAACACGTAACCCTGAACTTAACCCTAAACCTTAACACTAACCCTTAACCCTAACCCTAAGCCAAACCCTTAACCATAATCCTATCCTTTAACCCTAAACGCTAACCCTAATATTAACCCCAACCCTAACCCTAACCCTAACCCCTATCCCTAACACTAACCCTAACTCCTAATCCCTAGGACCTAACCCTGACTCGAACCATAATCCCAAACTCCAAACCCCTAACCCAAACCCTAACCCTGATTCTCACACTACTTCCATTCTCAGAGTGAAGCAAGCCTACAATACAGCTATACTATGCGTGAGATGAGGCTCCACCTGAGTCCTGCATGTAGGTCCTTTCCCAAGGATCAGGGAACGATTTTGTGCTTTCGTGGAGACTCTGACAGCACCCTTCTCACCGTAGATAAAACAGGTCCTGTGCCCTTAAACTAAAAGCTAAATCTCAGCCCTAACACTAACACTAACCCCTAACCGTAAACATAAGCTCCGACCGTAACGCTGAACACGAACTCTAAAACCTTACCCTAAACCTAATCCCTAACCCTAACACTAACCCTTAAACATAACACTAACCATGAACCCTAAACCTAACCCTAACCATAACACTTAACGCTAACCCTAAAGCCTACACGAAGACTTATTCCTAACACTAACAAAAACCCTAGCCCTTAGTCTTGATCCTTATCATTAACCCTCACACTAGCCCTTAACCCTAACCCTAATCCTAATCTTTAACCCTAAAGCTAAAACTTAAGCCTAACACTGTACCAAACGCTAAACCTTAACCTTAACCCTAACCCTAAAACATAACCATAAACCTGACTGTAACGGTTAAACCTAACACTAACCTTTAACCCTAACCACTGACCTTCAGAACTCACCCTAACACTAACCTTCATCCCTAAACATTACCATAAACCTACCCCTAAATCTAATTCTCAGACTTCTTGCTTTCTCAGAGTTTAGAAAGCCTACAATTCCCCCTTGTCATGAGTAAAAGGAGGCTCTGCCACTGTGTCCTGCAAGAAACCCGGGGGCCCATAACTAGTGCATGATAGAGCAGGTTCCCAGTGGCAATCCTAGTCCCTAACCCCCCCTTCCTGGTGAAGACAGGGCCCGTGCGCTAAGCAAAAACACTATCCCTAACAGATAACCCTAACTCCAAACATAAAACCTAACCCTGATCCTGTTGCTCACCTTAAAACATAAACCTAACCATAACACTAATTTATCCCCTTATGTTAACATTAATGCATAGCACCCAAAGAAGAAGCCCTATCCCATAATTCTAAACCTAACCCCTAGCCATAACCATAACACCTCATCCATATTCTAAAGTGCCAACCCTAAACTTCAACCTACCATCAACCCTAACCCTAACCCTAACCCTTAACCCTAAGCCCTCACCCTAACACTAATCTTCATCCCTAAACCGTGCCGTAATCCTAACCCGAAATCTAATTCTCAGACTTCTTGCTTTCTCAGAGTTTTGAAAGCCTACAATCCTACTAAGCCATGCATGAAAGCCCGCTCTGCGACAGTGTCCTGCAGGAAACCAGAGGCCCATACACTGCATACGATAGAGTAGGTTACCAGCGACCATCACAGACCCTTATCTTTGCCTCCTAGTGCATACAGGGCCCGTGCCCAGAGCATAAACCCTACCCCTCACCCATAAGACTAACCCAGAACATAACACCTAACCCTGATCATACTGCTCACCTTAAGAGGTAAAGCTCACCATAACCCTAACTTTAACACCTTATCTTAACGTTAATGCATGACACCCTGAGAAAAAGCACTATACTGTAATTCTAACGCTAACTCCTAGCCATAACCATAACACCTGATCCCGAATTCTGAAACGCCAACCCTAACCTTAACCCTACCAACAACACTAACACTAACCCTAACACCTTACCCTAACCCTACGCATAAAAATAACCATAACCGTTGATCCTTAGTCATAACCCCTAACCTTAACCCTAACACTTAACCCTAATCCCAAGCCTAACCATTAAACATAACCCTAACACTTAACCTTAAACCTAACCTTTACCTTAATGCCTAGAGATCTAACCCTAACACTGACTTACAGTTAACACTAACCCTAACACCCTAATGTTAACCTTAAACCTGAACCATAAACCTAACCCTTAACCCTAATCCTATCCCTAACCCCCTAACCCTATCCCTAACTGTTAACCCTCACCCTAACCCTTAACCCTGACCCTAACCCTAAACCTGAACCCTTACCCTAAGCCTAACCCTTAACCCTAACCCTATCCCTTAACCCTAACGCCTAACCCTAACGCTAACTCCAAACCTAAACCTTACCCTGGCCCCCTAAACCAGAGTTAACACCTAACCCGTAACACTAACTCTAACCCTAACCACTAATCCCTAGCACCTAACCCTGACTCCAAGCCTAACCCCTAACTCGAAACCCCTAACCCCAACCCTAACCCTAATTCTCACACTACTTCCATTCCCGAGTGAAGCAAGCCTACAATACAGCCATGCCATGTGTGAGATGAGGCTCCGCCTGAGTCCTGCATGTAGGTCTTGTCCCAGGGCCCAGGGAATGATGTTGTGCTTTCGTGATGACTCCGACCGCACCCCTCTCACCGTAGATTAACCAGGTCCTGTGCCCTTAAACTGACCGATAAATCTAAGCCCTACCACCAACCCTAACCCCTGACCCTGAACCTAAGCCCCGAGCTTAAAGCCCAACACTACTCTAAACCCTTACCCTAAACCTAATCCTTAACCCTAATGCTAACCCCTAAACGTAACCCTAACCGTGACCAGTAAACCTAACCCTAACCTCTAACACAAACCCTAACACATAACTCGAACCCTAAAGCTAACCCTAACCCTTAACCCTAAACCTAAACCCTAACCCTAACACTTAACCTTAACCCTAACCGTTAACTCTCACGCTAACCTTTAATCCTAACCCTAATCCTAATCTTCAACCGTAAACCTAACACTTAACCATAACCCTGTACCTAACCCTAACCCTTTACCAAACCCTAACCCCTCATCTTAACCCTAACCGTAAACCTCAACCCTAAACCGAACTGTAACCGTTAAACCTAAGAGTAACCTTTAACCCTAACCCTAATCCCTAACCCTAAGCCCTCACCCTAACACTAAACTTGATCCTTAACCCTAACCATAATCCTAACCCTAAATCTAATTCTCAGACTTCTTGCTTTCTTAGAGTTTAGAAAGCCTGCAATCTTCCCATGCCATGCGTGAAAGGAGGCTCTACCACTACGTCCTGCATCAAACCCACGGGCCCATACCCAGAGTACGATACAGTGGGATCCTGGTGACAATCCCAGTCCCCTAACCTCCCCCCACCCCCGCCTAAGGCAGACAGGGCCCGTGCGCTAAGCATAAACAATACCTGTAACAGATATCCCTCACCGTGAACATAACACCTAACCCTGTTCCTATTTCTCCCCTTAACACGTAAACCTCACCGTGAGCCTAACTTTAACCTCTTATCCTAACGTTAGTGCATAACCCATTCCCTGAGAACAACCCCTATCCCATAATTCTAATCCTATCTCCTAGTCGTCACTGTAACACCTAATCCCTAACCCTAATTCTAAACCGCTAACTCTAACCGTAACCCTGCCTACAACCCTAACACTGACAGTAACCCTTACTTCTAACCCCAACGCTATGCCTAACAAAAACCCTTAACCCTTCACCCTAACCCCTAAGCCTTACCCTAACCCTTAACCCTAATCCTAATCCTATCCATTAAACCTAACCCTAGCTCTTAAAGCTAACCCTAAACCTTACCCTAACGACTAGACCTAACCCTGACACTAACCTAACACCTAACCCTAACCATAACCCCTACAGCTAACCTTAACCCTGAACCCTAAACCTAACCCTAACACTGAACCCTCACTATATCCCCAACCTCTAAGCCTAATCCTAACCGTTAACCCTCACCCTAACACTTAAACTGGACCATAACACTAAACATTAACCCTAACACTAAACTTTAACCCTAAACCTGAGCCCAACCCTTAACGCTAATCTTATCCTTTTACCCTAAACCTAACTCCTAAACCTAACCCTAACACTAACCCCAATCCTAATTCTAACCATACCCCTTCATAAAACACTAACTCCTAACCCTAACACTTACCAAAAACCCTAATCGCTAATCCCTAACACTAACGCTTAACCTTTACCGTAACCGTTAACCCTCACCCTAACCCTTAACGCTGACCCTAACCTTAACCTTTAATCTAAGCCTGACCCTTAACCCTATCAGTAAGGAAAACCCTCACGCCAACCTTATCCCTTATCCCTAACCCTAACACTACAGCTAAAAATAACACTAACCTTTGATCCTTCAACCTAACCCCTAACACTTACTTTAACCCCAAACCCTAACCCTAATCCTAAGCATTAAACCTAACCCTATCTCTTAACCCTTACTCTAACGCCTAGATCTAACCCTAAAATCTAACCTACCACCTAATCCTAACCTTAAGACCTAATGCTAACTCTAACCCTGAACCCTAAACCTACCTGTAAACCCTTAACACTAACCCTATCCATAAACCTTAACCCTGACCCTAACCATTACCCGCACCCAAGCATTTAACCCTGACCCTAACCCTAATCCTTAACGATAAACTTAACACTAAACCCCAACCCTAAGCCCAACACTTAACCCTAAACCTGACCCTTGACCCCTAACCCTAAACCTAAGCCTAACCCCAACCTGAACCCTTAATCTTGACCCTTACCCTTAACCCTCACACTAACCCTACTCCTAATCTTTAACCATGAAGCTAACACTGAAGCCTACCCCTGTGCCAAACGCTAAACCCAAACCTTAACCCGAACCCTGAGACTTAACCGTAAACCTAACTGTAACTGTTAAACCTAACACTAACCTTTAACCCCAACCCCTAACCCAAGACCCCACCCTGACACTAATCTTCATCCCTAAACATTACCAGAATCCTACCCCTAAATCTAATTCTCAGAGTTCTTGCTTTCTCAGAGTTTAGAAAGCCTACAATCCTCCCATGCCATGAGTAAAAGGGGGCTCTGCCACTGTGTCCTGCATGAAACCCAGGAGCCCATACCCAGCGTACGATAGAGTGTGTTCCCGGGGACAATCCCATCCCCCTAACCCCCGCCCCCCGCCCAGTGCAGACAGGGCCCGTACGCTAAGTATAAACACTACCCCTAACAGATAACCCTCACCCTGAACATAACACCTAACCCTGATCCTATTGCTCACCTTAAAACATAAACCTCCCCGTAACCCTAACTTAGCCCCTTAACTTAACGTGAATGCATAACACCTTGAGAAGAAGCCCTATCCCGTAATTCTAATCCTAAACCATAGTCATAACCGTAACACCTCATCCCTAATTCTAAAACGTCAAACCTAACCTTCACCCTACCAGCAACCCTAACCCTAACCCTAACCCCTAACCCTAAGCCCTCACCCTAACCACTAATCTTCATCCCTAAACCGTGCCGTAATCCTAACCCGAAATCTAATTCTCAGACTTCTTGCTTTCTCAGAGTTTTGAAAGCCTACAATCCTACTAAGCCATGCATGAAAGCCGGCTCTGCCACAGTGTCCTGCATGAAACCCAGAGGCCCATACACTGCGTGCGATAGAGTGGGTTCCCAGCGACCATCACAGACCCCTAACTTCGCCTCCTAGTGCATACAGGGCCCGTGCCCTAAGGATAAACCCTACCCCTCACCCATAATCCTAACCCAGAACATAACACCTAACCCTGATCCTACTGCTCACCTTAACAGGTAAAGCTCACCGTAACCCTAACTTTAACCCCTTATCTTAACGTTAATGCATGACACCCTGAGAACAAGACCTATACCGTAAATCTAACGCTAACTCCTAGCCATAACCATAACACCTAATCCCTAATTTTGAAACGCCAACCCTAACCTTAACCCTACCAACAACACTAACACTAACCCTAACCCCTTACGCTAACCCTATGCCTAAAAATAACCCTAACCTTTGATCCTGAGTCATTACCCATAATCTTAACCCTAACCCTCAACCCTAATCCCAATCCTTAACCATTAAACTTAACCCTAACTCTTAACCCTAACCCTGACCTTTACCCTAATGCCTAGAGATCTAACCGCAACACTGACCTACAGTTACACTAACCCTACCCTCTAATGCTAACCTTAAACCTGAACCATAAACCTAACCCTTAACCCTAACCCTATCCCTAACCCCCTTACCCTAACTCTAACTGTTAACCCTCACCCTAAACCTCAACCTTGACCCTAACCTTAAACCTTAATCCTAACCATGCGTTTCATGAGCCTCTGCCTTTGTCCTGCGTGACAGTTGAAGCCCAACACCAAGGGTAAGATGAAGTGGGGACGCAGCCTTGCTCCACACCCACAGTGCCCCGTACATTAGACGGGGCCCGTGCCCTAACACACACCGTTAAACGTAAGCCCTAACCCTATCACTAAACCAAACCCTTCGTAAGCCCTGAATCTAACTCCTAACAGTAACCCTAATCCCTGACCCTTACTCTTGCCTCTCACCCTAAACCTAAACCCAACCACTAAACATAATCCTAATCTCTAACCCTAACAGTAATCCTAACCCTAATTCTAACCTAAAACCCTAACCCCTAAATCTAATCCTAGTCCCTAACACCTAACCTTACCCTAAACCGAATTCCAATTCTCAGAGTTCTTCAATTCAAAAACTTTAAAAAGCCTACAATCCACCAATGCCGTGTCTGAGATGAGCGTCCGCCCCTATGTCCTGCATGACAGGCAGGCGCCAATGCCCAGGGTACTATGGAGTGGAGTCCTGGGGTCTGTAGGCTTGCTAAACTCCAGTTTGGAAGAATTGCTATAGTCATATATAGGGATGCTTACATTTACTTATAGAAAGCAACTATTGATGTGTGATTTGTAGGCTTGCCTTACTCTAGTTTGGATGAAGAAGCTGAATCATATATAGGAATATTAGCTTTGAGTTAGAGGAAGCATCTATGGGGGGTGCTTTTTTGGCTTGTTAAACTCTGGTTTGGAAGAAGTTCGAGAGTCTTATATAGGAACGATATCATTCATTCAGAGAAAGCAATTATAGGGAGTTGGTTTGTAGGCTTGCTAAGCTCTAGTTTGGAGGAAGGCGAGAGTCATATATAGGAACGCTTACGTTCACATAAAGCGTCTACGGGGGGACGGATTCTAGGCTTCCTAAACTCTAGCTTGGAAAAAGAGGACAGTTATGTATAGGAACTCTCGGCGGGGGATTTGTAGCATTGCTAAAATCTTAGATTGGAAAAGTTGCGAGAGTCATACATAGGAATGTTAACATTCACTCAATGAAAGCAACTATAAGGGGTGCTTTCCAGGCTGGCTACACTCTAATTTGGAAAAAGTGCGACAGTCATATATAGGAAGGCTTATATTCACTCAGACAAAGCAATTATGTGTAGGTGTATAGTAGGCATGCTAACTCTAGTTTGGAAAATTTCGAAAGCCATGTATAGGAAAGCATACAGTAACTTAGAGAAAGCAAAGAACAGGGGTGGAGTGTAGGCTTTCTAAACTCTAGTTTGGAGGAAGTGCCATAGTCATATATAGGAACGCTTAAATTCGTTCAGAGAAAACAGCTGTCGGGGATTTGTTTGTAGACTTATTCAACTCTAGTTTGGAAGAAGTGCGAGAGACATATATAGGAATGTTTACATTGACTCAAAGAAAGCAACTATGGGGAAGTGTTATTTTGGCATGCCAGATGTTAGTTAAGAAGAGGTACAAGACTCATATATAGGAACGCTTACATTCACACAGCGAGAGCAACTACGGAGTAGTGTCAGGTAGACATGTTAAAGTCTAGCTTGGGAGAAGTTCCAGAGTCCTATATAGGAAAGGTAACAGCCACTTTGAAAAAGCAAGTCTTGGCGGGTGGTTTGTAGGCCTGCAAAACCCTGTTTTGGTTGAAGTGTGAGAGTCATATATGAGAACGCTTACATTCACTCAGAGAAAGCAACGATGGGGTTGTTTGTAGGCTTACTAAACTGCAGTTTGGAAGAAACACGAGAATCACATATAGGAGCACATACATTTTGACGCACTGAAAGTAACTATGGGGTGGTGTTTTATAGGCATGCTAAACTCTAGTTTGGACGAAGTTTGAGAATCACATATAAGAAAGCTTAGAGTCACTTAGAGAAAGCAAATCTCTGGGTGTGGAATGTAGGCCTGCTAAACTCTATTTTGGTTTAAGAGTGAGAGTCATATATGGGAAGGCTTACATTCCCTCAGAGAAAGCAACGACGGCGTGGTGGTTTGTAGGCATACTAAACTCTAGTTTGGAAGAAGTAGGAGAATGATATATGGGAACGCTTACATTCGCGTAGAGAAAGCAATTATGGGGTGGCGTTTTTGTAGCCATGCTAATCTCTAGTTTGGAAGAAGTTAAGGAGTAATATATAGGAAAGGGTACAGTCATAGAAACCAACTCTCGGGGGATGTTTTGTACACCTGCAAAACTCCAGTTTGGAAGAAGGGGGAGAGTCATATTGGGGACCGCGTGCATTCACTCAGAGAAATCAACGATGGGATTGTGATTTGTAGGCATAGTCAACTCTAGTTTGGAAGAAGTACGAGAATCGTATATAGGAACGCTTACCTTCACGCAGAGAAAGCAACTATGGAGTGATGTTTGTATGCCTACTAAAATATAGTTTGGAGGAAGTTCGAGAGCCATATCTGGGAAGCTTACAGTCACTTAGAGAAAGCAACCCTCGGGGGTGTTTCGTAGGCCTGCTAAACTCTATTTTCAATGAAGTGTTAGAATAATATATGGGAACTCAGTGAAAGCAACGTTGTGGTTGTGGTTCCTAGAAGAAGCAAGAGAATCACATGTAGAACCGCTCACATTCCGGCACCGAATGCAACTATGGGGTGGTGTTTTGTAGGCTTGCAAAACTCTAGTTTGGACGAAGTTTGAGAGTCATATATAGGAAAGTTTACAGTCACGTAGAGAAAGCAACTCTCTGGGTGTGGAATGTAGAGTTATTTTGGTTGAAATAGAGTTATTTTGGTTGAAGTGTGAGAGTCATATATGGGAACGCTTACATTCACTCAGAGAAAACAACGTTTGGGTGGTGGTTTGTAGGGCATACTAAACTGTAGTTTGGAAGAAGTACGAGAGTCCTATATAGGAACACTTACATTCACACAGAGAAAGCACTTATGGCGTCAGGTTTTGTAGGCATGCTAAACTGTAGTTTGGAAGAAGTTGGAGAACCTTATACAGGAAAGATTACCGTCACCTAGGGAAAGCAACTCTCGGGAGATTTTTTTGTACACATGCTAAACTCTAATTTGGATGAAGTGTGAGAGTCAAACATGGGACCGCTTACATTCCCTCAGAGAAACAACACTGGGGTGGTTTTTGTAGGCATACTAAATAGTTTGGAAGAAGTACGAGAATGATATTTGGGAACGCTTACATTCACACAGAGAAAGGAACTACGTGGTGGTGTTTTGTAAGCATGCTATAGTTTGGAAGAAGTTCCAAACCTGAACAGTCATTTAGAGAAAGCAACTCTTGGTGGGTGATTTTTAGGTCTGCTAAATTGTATTTTGAAAGAAGTACCAGAGTCATATATACTAATGCTTACATTCATGCAAAGAAAAAACCATGGGGTGATGTTTTGTGGGCATGTTAACCTGTAGTTTGGAAGAAGTTGGAGAGTCTTATTTAGGAAAGCTTACAGTCACCTAGAGAAAGTAACTCTCGGGAGAGCCTTTCTTGGCCTGCTAAACTCTACTTTGCATCAATTGTGAGAGTCAAACATGGGAATGCTTTCATTCATTCAGAGAACGCAACGTTTGGGTGGTGGTTTGTAGGCATTCTAAACTGTATTTTGGAGGAAGTACGAGAGTCATGTATATGAACGCTTACATTCATGCAGAGAAAGCAACTGTGGGGTGGTTTCTAGGCATGCTAAACTCTAGTTTGGACGAAGTTTGAGAATCACATATAAGAAAGCTTAGAGTCGCTTAAAGCAAATCTCTGGGTGTGGAATGTAGGTGTGCCAAACTCTATTTTGGTTTCAGAGTGAGAGTCATATATGGGAAGGCTTACATTCCCTCAGAGAAAGCAACGATGGTGTGGTCGTTTGTAGGCATACTGAACTCTAGTTTCGAAGAAGTAGGAGAATGATATATGGGAACGCTTACATTCATGCAGAGAAAGCAATTATGGGGTGGCTTTTTTGTAGCCATGCAAATCTCTATTTTGCAAGAAGTTAAAGAGTAATATATAGGAAAGCGTACCGTCATTTATAGAAACCAACTTTCGGGGGATGATTTGTAGGCCTGCAAAACTCTACTTTGGAAGAAGGGGGAGAGTCATATGGGGGACTGGGTATATTCACTCGGAGAAATCAACGATGGGGTTGTGGTTTGTAGGCATACTAAACTCTAGTTTGGAAGAAGGACGAGAATCATTTATAGGAACGCTTACATTCATGCAGAGAAAGCAACTATGGAGTGATGTTTGTATGCCTACTAAACGATAGATTGGAGGATGCTCGAGAGTCATATCTGGAAAGCTTACAGTCATTTACAGAAAGCAACTCTCTGGGGGTGGTTCGTAGGCCTGCTAAACTCTATTTTCAATGAAGTGTTCGAATCATATACAGGAACGCTTACATTCACTCAGAGAAAGCAACGTTGGGGTGGCCGTTTTTGAGCATACTAAACTCTACTTTGGAAGAGGTACGAGAGACATACATAGGAACGCTTACCTTAACACAGAGAAAGCAAATACGGGGTGCTGTAGTGCAGGCATGCTAAACTATAGATTGGAAGAAGTTCGAAAGCTGACAGTCACTTAGAGAAAGCAACTCTTGGCGGGTGATTTTTAGGTCTGCTAAATTGTATTTTGAAAGACGTACAAGAGTTATATACACAAACGCTTACATTTATGCAGAGAAAGAAACTATGGGGTGATGTGTTGTTGGCATGCTAAACTGCAGTTTGAAAGGACTTCCAGAGTGTTATATAGGATAGCTACAGTCACCTAGAGAAAACAACACTCGGGACAGCTTTGCAAGCCTCTAAACACTAATTAGCAGCAATTGTGAGAGTCAAATATGGGAAAGCTTACATTCACGGAGAGAACACAACGTTTGGGTGGTGGTTTGTAGGCATAATAACTGTAGGTCGGAAGAAGTAGGAGAGTCATATATATGAACAGTTACATTCACGCAGAGAAAGAAACTGTTGGGTGGTGTATGTACGCATGTTAATCTATACTTTGGAGGAAGTTTGAGAGTCATATCTGGGGAAAATTACAGTCACATAGCTAAATCAACCATCGGGGACTGGTTTGTAGGTCTGCTAAATTCTATTTTGGAAAAAGTGATTCATATAAGGAAATGCTTATGTTCACTCAGAGAAAGCAACGATGCGGTGGTGTATTGTTGGCATGCTAAACTTTAGTTTGGAAGAAGTTCGAGAGTTTTACATAGGAAAGCTTACATTCACCTAGAGAAAGCAACTCTCAGGATGTGGTTTATAGGCCTGGTGAACTCTAATTTGGATCAAGTGTGAGAGTCATACATACGAGTTCCAAAATACAGTTTAGTATGCCTACAAACCACCAGCCTAACATTGCTTTCTCTGAGTGGATATAGGCCTTCCCTTATATGAATCTCGGACTGCTTTCAAAATGCAGTTTGCCGGACCTACAAAACACCGCCCGAGAGTTGCTTTCTCTCACTATAAGCTTTCCTATATATGTCTTTGGGACATAGTTTAGCATGCCAACAAAAGGCCACCCCATAGTTTGCGTGAATGTAAGCGTTCCTATGCATCACGCTCGTACTTCTTCCAAAGTATAGTACACCTACCAACCACCTCCCCAACGTTGCTTTTTCTGAGTGAATGTAAGCATTCTTTTATTCTCGTACTTCCTCCAAACTCCAGTTTAGTGTGACTAAAAATCACCACCGCAACCTTGCTTTCTCTGAGTGAATGTTAGCGTTCCCATTTATGATTCACACTTCATCCAAAATAGAATTTAGCAGAACTACAAACCGGCCCCCAAGGGTTGCTTTCTCTGTGAGACTGTAAGCTTTCCTATTACTCTTAACTTCTTCGCAACTAGAGATTTGCATGCCTACAAAACACCACCCCATAGTTGCCCTCTCTGCGTGAATGTAAGCACTCATATATATGACTCTGCTACTTCTTCCAAAATACAGTTTAGTATGCTTACAAACAACCAACCAAACGTTGCGTTCTCTGAGAGAATGTTAGCGTTCCCAAGTATGACTGTTCCAAATGATGCAAAGTAGAGTTTAGCAGGCTTACAAACTATCTCTCGAAAGTTGCTTCCTCTGGGGGACTGTAAGCTTTCCTATAAAAGACTGTCGAACTTCTTCGAAACTACATTTCAGCACGCCAACAAAACATCACCACATAGTTTCTTTCTCAGCATAAATATAAGCGATTTTATATATGACTCTTGTACTTCTATCAAAATACAATTTAGCAGACCTCAAAATCAACCGCCAAGAGTTGCTTTCTCTAAGTCACTGTCAGCTTTCGAACTTCTTCCAAATTATATTTTATCATGCCTACAAAACACCACCCCATAGTTGCTTTCTCTGCGTCCACATAATCGTTCATATATATGACTCTCTTACTTCTTCCAAACTGGAGTTAGTATACCTACAAACCGGCACCCCAATTTACCTTTCTCTGAGTGAATGAAGCGTATCCATGTATGCCTCTTTCACTTCATCCAAATTAGAGTTTAGCGGCTTACAAACCACCTCCTGTGAGTTGCTTTCTCTAGGTGACTGTAAACTTTCCTATATAAGACTCTCGAACTTCTTCCAAACTACAGTTTAGCATGCCAACAATACAGCGCCCCATCGTTGATTTCTCTGAGTCAACATAAGCGTTCCCATATATGACTCTCACTCTTTTTCCAAAATAGAATTTAGCAGACCTACACACCAGCCCCCGATTGTTCCTTTCTCTAAATGACTCTAATTTTCCCCAGATATGACTCTCGAACTTCCTCCAAACTACAGATTATGATGATTACATACGCCACCCCACAGTTGCTTTCTCTGCGTGAATGTAACCGTTCATATATGACTCTCCTACTTCTTTTGAACTACAGCATTTATTCCTACAAACCATCACGACAACGTTCTTTCTGTGAGTGAATGCAAGCGTTCTCACACTTCATCCAAATTACAGTTTAGCAGACCTACCAACAAACTACAGAGATTTGTTTTTCTCTGTGTCACTGTAATCTTTCCTATGTAAGGCTCTCGAACTTCTTCCAAACCACAGTTTAGCATGCCAACAAAATACGATCACAGAGTTGCTTTCTCTGCGTGAATGTAGGCATTCGTATATATGACTCTCTTACTTCCTCCAAAATACAGTTTAGAATGCTTACAAACCACCACCCAAACGTTGCGTTCTCTGAGTCAATGTAAGCGTTCCCATGTTTGACTCTCACAATTGATGCAATCTAGAATTTAGCATGCTTAGAAACAATCTCCCGAGAGTTGCTTTCTCTGGGTGACTGTAAACTTTCCTATGTAAGACTCGCGAACTTCTTCCAAACTACAGTTTAGCATGCCAACAAAACACCGCCCCATAGTTGATTTCTCTTCGTGATCATAAGCGTTCCCATATATGACTCTCATTCTTCTTTCAAAATAGAATTTAGCAGATCTACAAAATGGCCCCCCGATGGTTGCTTTCTCTAAGTGACTGTAATTTTCCCCAGATATGACTCTCGAAATTCCTCCAAACTACAGATTAGCATGCATACATACGCCACCCAACAGTTGCTTTCTCTGCGTGAATGTAACCGTTCATATATGACTCTCCTACTTCTTCCGAACTACAGTTATTATGCCTACAAACCACCACCCAAACGTTGTGTTCTCTGAGTGAATGTAAGCGTTCCCATGTTTGACTCTCACAATCGCTGCTTGTTAGAGTTTAGCAGGCTTGCAAAGCTCTCCTGAGTGTTGCTTTCTCTAGGTGACTGTAAGCTATCCTACATAACACTCTCGAACTTCTTCCAAACTGCAGTTTAACATCCCCACAACACATCACCCCATAGTTTCTTTCTACGCATGAATGTAAGCGTTTGTATATAAGACTCTGACACGTCTTTCAAAATACAATTTAGCAGACTTAAAAAATCACCCGCCAAGAGTTGCTTTCTCTAAGTGACTGTCAGCTTTCGAACTTCTTCCATTCTATAGTTTAGCATGCCTGCACTACAGCACCCCGTATTTGCTTTCTCTGTGTTAATGTAAGCGTTCGTATTTATGTCTCTTGTACCTCTTCCAAAGTAGAGTTTAGTATGCTCACAAACGGCCACCCCAACTTTGCTTTCTCTGAGTGAATGTAAGCGTTCCTGTATATGATTTTAACACTTCTTTGAAAATAGAGTTTAGCAGGCCTACGAACCACCCCCTGAGAGTTCCTTTCTCTAAATGACTGTAAGCTTTCCAGATATGACTCTCGAACATCCTCCATACTATAGTTTAGTAGGCATACACACATCACTCCATAGATGGTTTGTCTGCGTGAATGTAACCGTTCATAATATATGACTTTCCTACTTCTTCCGAACTACAATTAAGGCCACAAACTGCAACCCAAACCTTGCGTTCTGAGTGGATGTAAACCTTCCCATACTTGACTTTAAGAGTTGGTGCAAATTATCAGGCTTTGAAATCATCTCCCAAGAGTTGCTCTCTCTAGGTGACTGTAAGCTTTGCTATATAAGATTCTAAACTTCCTCCAAACTATAGTTTAGTAGGCATACAAACCTCACTCCATAGTTGCTTTCTCTGCATGAATGTAAGCGTTCCTATATATGATTCTCGTACTTTCTCCAAACTAGAGTTTAGAATGCCTACAAAATACAACCCCATCCTCGATTTCTCTGAGTCAATGTACGTGGTCCCCAATATGACTCTCCCACTTCTTCCAAAGTAGAGTTTTGCAGGCCTACCCTTCATCCCCTGAAAGTTGGTTTCTATAAATGAGTGTACGCTTTCCTATATAACTTCTTCCAAACTAGAGATTAGCATGGGTACAAAAAAGCCACCCCATAATTGCTTTCTCTGCATGAATGTAAGCGTTCCCATATATCATTTTCCTACTTCTTCCAAACTAGAGTTTAGTATGCCTACAAACCACCACACCATCGTTGCTTTCTCTGAGTGAATGTATCCCTTTCCATATATGACTCTCAATCTAAACCAAAATAGAGTTTAGCACGCCTACATTCCACACCCAGAGATTTGCTTTCTCTAAGTGACTCTAAGCTTTCTTATATGTGATTCTCAAACTTCGTCCAAACTAGAGTTTAGCACGCCTAGAAAACACCACCCCACTGTTCCTTTCTCTGCATGAATGTAAGCGTTTGAATATATGACTCTGGTACTTCTTTCAAAATACAATTTAGCAGACCTAAAAATCCACCGCCAAGAGTTGCTTTCTCTAAGTGACTGTCTGCTTTCGAACTTCTTCCAAACTATATTTTAGCAGGCCTACAAAACACCACCCCATAGTTGCTTTCTCTGCGTCCATATAAGCGTTCATATATATGACTCTAGTACTTCTTCCAAACTGGAGTTAGTATACCTACAAACCGGCACCCCAATTTACCTTTCTCTGAGTGAATGAAGCGTATCCATGTATGCCTCTTTCACTTCATCCAAATTAGAGTTTAGCGGCTTACAAACCACCTCCTGTGAGTTGCTTTCTCTAGGTGACTGTAAACTTTCCTATATAAGACTCTCGAACTTCTTCCAAACTACAGTTTAGCATGCCAACAATACAGCGCCCCATCGTTGATTTCTCTGAGTCAACATAAGCGTTCCCATATATGACTCTCACTCTTTTTCCAAAATAGAATTTAGCAGACCTACACACCAGCCCCCGATTGTTCCTTTCTCTAAATGACTCTAATTTTCCCCAGATATGACTCTCGAACTTCCTCCAAACTACAGATTATGATGATTACATACGCCACCCCACAGTTGCTTTCTCTGCGTGAATGTAACCGTTCATATATGACTCTCCTACTTCTTCGAACTACAGTTGTTATTCCTACAAACCACCACGACAAAGTTCTTTCTCTGAGTGAATGCAAGCGTTCTCACACATCATCCAAATTACACTTTAGTAGACCTACCAACAAACTACAGAGAGTTGTTTTCTCTGTGTCACTGTAATCTTTCCTATATAAGGCTCTCGAACTTCTTCCAAACCACAGTTTAGCATGCCAACAAAATACGACCACAGAGTTGCTTTCTCTGCGTGAATGTAAGCATTCGTATATATGACTCTCCTACTTCCTCCAAAATACAGTTTAGAATGCTTACAAACCACCACCCAAACGTTGCGTTCTCTGAGTCAATGTAAGCGTTCCCATGTTTGACTCTCACAATTGATGCAAATTAGAGTTTAGCACGCTTAGAAACAATCTGCCGAGAGTTACTTTCTCTAGGTGACTGTAAGCTTTCTTATATAAGACTCGCGAACTTCTTCCAAACTACACTTTAGCATCCCAACGAAACACTGCCCCATCGTTGATTTCTCTGAGTGAACATAAGCGTTCCCACATATGAATTTCACTCTTCTTCCAAAATAGAATTTAGCAGATCTACAAAACGGCCCCCGATTGTTGCTTTCTCTAAGTGACTGCAATTTTCCCCAGATATGACTCTCGAACTTCCTCCAAAGTATAGATTAACATGCGTACATACACCACCCAACAGTTTCTTGTTCTGCGTGAATGTAACCGTTCATATATATGACTCTCCTACTTCTTCCGAACTACAGTTATTATGCCTACAAACCACCCCCCAAACGTTGCGTTCTCTGAGTGAATGTAAGCGTTCCCAGGTTTGACTCTCACAATTGCTGCTAATTAGTGTTTAGAGGCTTGTAAAGCTGTCCCGAGTGTTGCTTTCTCTAGGTGACTGTAAGCTATCCTATATAACACTCTCGAACACCTTCCAAACTGCAGTTTAGCATCCCCACAACACATCACCCCATAGTTTCTCTGCGTGAATGTAAGCGTTTGTATATGACTCTGGTACGTCTTTCAAAATACAATTTAGCAGACCTAAAAATCACCCGCCAAGAGTTGCTTTCTCTAAGTGACTGTCAGCTTTCGAACTTCTTCTAATCTATAGTTTAGCATGCCTGCACTACAGCACCCCGTATTTGCTTTCTCTGTGTTAATGTAAGCGTTCGTATTTATGTCTCTCGTACCTCTTCCAAAGTAGAGTTTAGTATGCTCAAAAACGACCACCCCAACGTTGCTTTCTCTGAGTGAATGTAAGCGTTCCTGTATATGATTCGAACACTTCATTGAAAATAGAGTTTAGCAGGCCTACGAACCACCCCCAGAGAGTTGCTTTCTGTAAATGACTGTAAGCTTTCCAGATATGACTCTCGAGCATCCTCCAATCTATCGTTTAGTAGGCATACAAACATCACTCCATAGTTGCTTTCTCTGCATGAATGTAAGCGTTCCTATAAATGATTCTCGTCCTTCTTCCAAACTAGAGTTTAGTATGCCTACAAACCACAACCCCATCGTTGATTTCTCCTAGTGAATGTACCCAGTTCCCCATATGATTCTCCCCCTTCTTCCAAAGTAGAGTTTTGCAGGCCTACAAACCATCCCCCGAAAGTTGGTTTCTCTAAATGACGGTACGCTTTCCTATATATTTCTCTTTAACTTCTTGCAAAATAGAGATTAGCATGGCTACAAAAAAGCCACCCCATAATTGCTTTCTCTGCATGAATGTAAGCGTTCCCATATATCATTCTCCTACTTCCAAACTAGAGTTCAGTATGCCTACAAACCACCACACCATCGTTGCTTTCTCTGAGTGAATGTAAGCCTTCCCATATATGACTCTCACTCCGAAACCAAAATAGAGTTTAGCACGCCTACATTCCACACCCAGAGATTTGCTTTAAGCGACTCTAAGCTTTCTTATATGTGATTCCAAACTTCGTCCAAACTAGAGTTTAGCATGCCTAGAAAACACCACCCCAGAGTTGCTTTCTCTGCATGAATGTAAGCGTTTGAATATATGACTCTGGTATTTCTTTCAAAATACAATTCAGCAGACCGAAAAATGAACCGCCGAGAGTTGCTTTCTCTGACTGTGCTTTCGAACTTCTTCCAAACTATATTTTAGCAGGCCTACAAAACACCACCCCATAGTTGCTTTCTCTGCGTCCATATAAGCGTTCATATATATGACTCTAGTACTTCTTCCAAACTGGAGTTAGTATACCTACAAACCGGCACCCCAATTTACCTTTCTCTGAGTGAATGAAGCGTATCCATGTATGCCTCTTTCACTTCAACCAAATTAGAGTTTAGCGGCTTACAAACCACCTCCTGTGAGTTGCTTTCTCTAGGTGACTGTAAACTTTCCTATATAAGACTCTCGAACTTCTTCCAAACTACAGTTTAGCATGCCAACAATACAGCGTCCCATCGTTGATTTCTCTGAGTCAACATAAGCGTTCCCATATATGACTCTCACTCTTCTTCCAAAATAGAATTTAGCAGACCTACACACCAGCCCCCGATTGTTCCTTTCTCTATGTGACTCTAATTTTCCCCAGATATGACTCTCGAACTTCCTCCAAACTACAGATTATGATGATTACATACGCCACCCCACAGTTGCTTTCTCTGCGTGAATGTAACCGTTCATATATGACTCTCCTACTTCTTCGAACTACAGTTGTTATTCCTACAAACCACCACGACAAAGTTCTTTCTCTGAGTGAATGCAAGCGTTCTCACACTTCATCCAAATCACAGTTTAGCAGACCTACCAAGAAACTACAGAGAGTTGTTTTCTCTGTGTCACTGTAATCTTTCCTATATAAGGCTCTCGAACTTCTTCCAAACCACAGTTTAGCATGCCAACAAAATACGACCACAGAGTTGCTTTCTCTGCGTGAATGTAAGCATTCGTATATATGACTCTCCTACTTCCTCCAAAATACAGTTTAGAATGCTTAAAAACCAGCCACCCAAACGTTGCGTTCTCTGAGTGAATGTAAGCGTTCCCATGTTTGACTCTCACAATTGCTGCTAATTAGTGTTTAGAGGCTTGTAAAGCTGTCCCGAGTGTTGCTTTCTCTAGGTGACTGTAAGCTATCCTATATAACACTCTCGAACACCTTCCAAACTGCAGTTTAGCATCCCCACAACACATCACCCCATAGTTTCTTTCTCTGCGTGAATGTAAGCGTTTGTATATGACTCTGGTACGTCTTTCAAAATACAATTTAGCAGACCTAAAAATCACCCGCCAAGAGTTGCTTTCTCTAAGTGACTGTCAGCTTTCGAACTTCTTCTAATCTATAGTTTAGCATGCCTGCACTACAGCACCCCGTATTTGCTTTCTCTGTTAATGTAAGCGTTAGTATTTGTCTCTCGTACCTCTTCCAAAGTAGAGTTTAGTATGCTCAAAAACGGCCACCCCAACGTTGCTTTCTCTGAGTGAATGTAAGCGTTCCTGTATATGATTCGAACACTTCATTGAAAATAGAGTTTAGCAGGCCTACGAACCACCCCCAGAGAGTTGCTTTCTGTAAATGACTGTAAGCTTTCCAGATATGACTCTCGAACATCCTCCAATCTATCGTTTAGTAGGCATACAAACATCACTCCATAGTTGCTTTCTCTGCATGAATGTAAGCGTTCCTATATATGATTCTCGTCCTTCTTCCAAACTAGAGTTTAGTATGCCTACAAACCACAACCCCATCGTTGATTTCTCCGAGTGAATGTACCCAGCCCCCTATATGGTTCTCCCCCTTCTTCCAAAGTAGAGTTTTGCAGGCCTACAAACCATCCCCCGAAAGTTGGTTTCTCTAAATGACGGTACGCTTTCCTATATATTTCTCTTTAACTTCTTGCAAAATAGAGATTAGCATGGCTACAAAAAAGCCACCCCATAATTGCTTTCTCTGCATGAATGTAAGCGTTCCCATATATCATTCTCCTACTTCTTCCAAACTAGAGTTCAGTATGCCTACAAACCACCACACCATCGTTGCTTTCTCTGAGGGAATGTAAGCCTTCCCATATATGACTCTCACTCCGAAACCAAAATAGAGTTTAGCACGCCTACATTCCAAACCCAGAGATTTGCTTTAAGCGACTCTAAGCTTTCTTATATGTGATTCCAAACTTCGTCCAAACTAGAGTTTAGCATGCCTAGAAAACACCACCCCAGAGTTGCTTTCTCTGCATGAATGTAAGCGTTTGAATATATGACTCTGGTATTTCTTTCAAAATACAATTCAGCAGACCGAAAAATGAACCGCCGAGAGTTGCTTTCTCTGACTGTGCTTTCGAACTTCTTCCAAACTATATTTTAGCAGGCCTACAAAACACCACCCCATAGTTGCTTTCTCTGCGTCCATATAAGTGTTCATATATATGACTCTAGTACTTCTTCCAAACTGGAGTTAGTATACCTACAAACCGGCACCCCAATTTACCTTTCTCTGAGTGAATGAAGCGTATCCATGTATGCCTCTTTCACTTCATCCAAATTAGAGTTTAGCGGCTTACAAACCACCTCCTGTGAGTTGCTTTCTCTAGGTGACTGTAAACTTTCCTATATAAGACTCTCGAACTTCTTCCAAACTACAGTTTAGCATGCCAACAATACAGCGTCCCATCGTTGATTTCTCTGAGTCAACATAAGCGTTCCCATATATGACTCTCACTCTTCTTCCAAAATAGAATTTAGCAGACCTACACACCAGCCCCCGATTGTTCCTTTCTCTATGTGACTCTAATTTTCCCCAGATATGACTCTCGAACTTCCTCCAAACTACAGATTATGATGATTACATACGCCACCCCACAGTTGCTTTCTCTGCGTGAATGTAACCGTTCATATATGACTCTCCTACTTCTTCGAACTACAGTTGTTATTCCTACAAACCACCACGACAAAGTTCTTTCTGAGTGAATGCAAGCGTTCTCACACTTCATCCAAATCACAGTTTAGCAGACCTACCAAGAAACTACAGAGAGTTGTTTTCTCTGTGTCACTGTAATCTTTCCTATATAAGGCTCTCGAACTTCTTCCAAACCACAGTTTGGCATGCCAACAAAATACGACCACAGAGTTGCTTTCTCTGCGTGAATGTAAGCATTCGTATATATGACTCTCCTACTTCCTCCAAAATACAGTTTAGAATGCTTAAAAACCAGCCACCCAAACGTTGCGTTCTCTGAGTGAATGTAAGCGTTCCCATGTTTGACTCTCACAATTGCTGCTAATTAGTGTTTAGAGGCTTGTAAAGCTGTCCCGAGTGTTGCTTTCTCTAGGTGACTGTAAGCTATCCTATATAACACTCTCGAACACCTTCCAAACTGCAGTTTAGCATCCCCACAACACATCACCCCATAGTTTCTTTCTCTGCGTGAATGTAAGCGTTTGTATATGACTCTGGTACGTCTTTCAAAATACAATTTAGCAGACCTAAAAATCACCCGCCAAGAGTTGCTTTCTCTAAGTGACTGTCAGCTTTCGAACTTCTTCTAATCTATAGTTTAGCATGCCTGCACTACAGCACCCCGTATTTGCTTTCTCTGTGTTAATGTAAGCGTTAGTATTTGTCTCTCGTACCTCTTCCAAAGTAGAGTTTAGTATGCTCAAAAACGGCCACCCCAACGTTGCTTTCTCTGAGTGAATGTAAGCGTTCCTGTATATGAGTCGAACACTTCATTGAAAATAGAGTTTAGCAGGCCTACGAACCACCCCCAGAGAGTTGCTTTCTGTAAATGACTGTAAGCTTTCCAGATATGACTCTCGAACATCCTCCAATCTATCGTTTAGTAGGCATACAAACATCACTCCATAGTTGCTTTCTCTGCATGAATGTAAGCGTTCCTATATATGATTCTCGTCCTTCTTCCAAACTAGAGTTTAGTATGCCTACAAACCACAACCCCATCGTTGATTTCTCCGAGTGAATGTACCCAGCCCCCTATATGGTTCTCCCCCTTCTTCCAAAGTAGAGTTTTGCAGGCCTACAAACCATCCCCCGAAAGTTGGTTTCTCTAAATGACGGTACGCTTTCCTATATATTTCTCTTTAACTTCTTGCAAAATAGAGATTAGCATGGCTACAAAAAAGCCACCCCATAATTGCTTTCTCTGCATGAATGTAAGCGTTCCCATATATCATTCTCCTACTTCTTCCAAACTAGAGTTCAGTATGCCTACAAACCACCACACCATCGTTGCTTTCTCTGAGGGAATGTAAGCCTTCCCATATATGACTCTCACTCCGAAACCAAAATAGAGTTTAGCACGCCTACATTCCAAACCCAGAGATTTGCTTTAAGCGACTCTAAGCTTTCTTATATGTGATTCCAAACTTCGTCCAAACTAGAGTTTAGCATGCCTAGAAAACACCACCCCAGAGTTGCTTTCTCTGCATGAATGTAAGCGTTTGAATATATGACTCTGGTATTTCTTTCAAAATACAATTCAGCAGACCGAAAAATGAACCGCCGAGAGTTGCTTTCTCTGACTGTGCTTTCGAACTTCTTCCAAACTATATTTTAGCAGGCCTACAAAACACCACCCCATAGTTGCTTTCTCTGCGTCCATATAAGTGTTCATATATATATGACTCTAGTACTTCTTCCAAACTGGAGTTAGTATACCTACAAACCGGCACCCCAATTTACCTTTCTCTGAGTGAATGAAGCGTATCCATGTATGCCTCTTTCACTTCATCCAAATTAGAGTTTAGCGGCTTACAAACCACCTCCTGTGAGTTGCTTTCTCTAGGTGACTGTAAACTTTCCTATATAAGACTCTCGAACTTCTTCCAAACTACAGTTTAGCATGCCAACAATACAGCGTCCCATCGTTGATTTCTCTGAGTCAACATAAGCGTTCCCATATATGACTCTCACTCTTCTTCCAAAATAGAATTTAGCAGACCTACACACCAGCCCCCGATTGTTCCTTTCTCTATGTGACTCTAATTTTCCCCAGATATGACTCTCGAACTTCCTCCAAACTACAGATTATGATGATTACATACGCCACCCCACAGTTGCTTTCTCTGCGTGAATGTAACCGTTCATATATGACTCTCCTACTTCTTCGAACTACAGTTGTTATTCCTACAAACCACCACGACAAAGTTCTTTCTGAGTGAATGCAAGCGTTCTCACACTTCATCCAAATCACAGTTTAGCAGACCTACCAAGAAACTACAGAGAGTTGTTTTCTCTGTGTCACTGTAATCTTTCCTATATAAGGCTCTCGAACTTCTTCCAAACCACAGTTTGGCATGCCAACAAAATACGACCACAGAGTTGCTTTCTCTGCGTGAATGTAAGCATTCGTATATATGACTCTCCTACTTCCTCCAAAATACAGTTTAGAATGCTTAAAAACCAGCCACCCAAACGTTGCGTTCTCTGAGTGAATGTAAGCGTTCCCATGTTTGACTCTCACAATTGCTGCTAATTAGTGTTTAGAGGCTTGTAAAGCTGTCCCGAGTGTTGCTTTCTCTAGGTGACTGTAAGCTATCCTATATAACACTCTCGAACACCTTCCAAACTGCAGTTTAGCATCCCCACAACACATCACCCCATAGTTTCTTTCTCTGCGTGAATGTAAGCGTTTGTATATGACTCTGGTACGTCTTTCAAAATACAATTTAGCAGACCTAAAAATCACCCGCCAAGAGTTGCTTTCTCTAAGTGACTGTCAGCTTTCGAACTTCTTCTAATCTATAGTTTAGCATGCCTGCACTACAGCACCCCGTATTTGCTTTCTCTGTGTTAATGTAAGCGTTAGTATTTGTCTCTCGTACCTCTTCCAAAGTAGAGTTTAGTATGCTCAAAAACGGCCACCCCAACGTTGCTTTCTCTGAGTGAATGTAAGCGTTCCTGTATATGAGTCGAACACTTCATTGAAAATAGAGTTTAGCAGGCCTACGAACCACCCCCAGAGAGTTGCTTTCTGTAAATGACTGTAAGCTTTCCAGATATGACTCTCGAACATCCTCCAATCTATCGTTTAGTAGGCATACAAACATCACTCCATAGTTGCTTTCTCTGCATGAATGTAAGCGTTCCTATATATGATTCTCGTCCTTCTTCCAAACTAGAGTTTAGTATGCCTACAAACCACAACCCCATCGTTGATTTCTCCGAGTGAATGTACCCAGCCCCCTATATGGTTCTCCCCCTTCTTCCAAAGTAGAGTTTTGCAGGCCTACAAACCATCCCCCGAAAGTTGGTTTCTCTAAATGACGGTACGCTTTCCTATATATTTCTCTTTAACTTCTTGCAAAATAGAGATTAGCATGGCTACAAAAAAGCCACCCCATAATTGCTTTCTCTGCATGAATGTAAGCGTTCCCATATATCATTCTCCTACTTCTTCCAAACTAGAGTTCAGTATGCCTACAAACCACCACACCATCGTTGCTTTCTCTGAGGGAATGTAAGCCTTCCCATATATGACTCTCACTCCGAAACCAAAATAGAGTTTAGCACGCCTACATTCCAAACCCAGAGATTTGCTTTAAGCGACTCTAAGCTTTCTTATATGTGATTCCAAACTTCGTCCAAACTAGAGTTTAGCATGCCTAGAAAACACCACCCCAGAGTTGCTTTCTCTGCATGAATGTAAGCGTTTGAATATATGACTCTGGTATTTCTTTCAAAATACAATTCAGCAGACCGAAAAATGAACCGCCGAGAGTTGCTTTCTCTGACTGTGCTTTCGAACTTCTTCCAAACTATATTTTAGCAGGCCTACAAAACACCACCCCATAGTTGCTTTCTCTGCGTCCATATAAGTGTTCATATATATGACTCTAGTACTTCTTCCAAACTGGAGTTAGTATACCTACAAACCGGCACCCCAATTTACCTTTCTCTGAGTGAATGAAGCGTATCCATGTATGCCTCTTTCACTTCATCCAAATTAGAGTTTAGCGGCTTACAAACCACCTCCTGTGAGTTGCTTTCTCTAGGTGACTGTAAACTTTCCTATATAAGACTCTCGAACTTCTTCCAAACTACAGTTTAGCATGCCAACAATACAGCGTCCCATCGTTGATTTCTCTGAGTCAACATAAGCGTTCCCATATATGACTCTCACTCTTCTTCCAAAATAGAATTTAGCAGACCTACACACCAGCCCCCGATTGTTCCTTTCTCTATGTGACTCTAATTTTCCCCAGATATGACTCTCGAACTTCCTCCAAACTACAGATTATGATGATTACATACGCCACCCCACAGTTGCTTTCTCTGCGTGAATGTAACCGTTCATATATGACTCTCCTACTTCTTCGAACTACAGTTGTTATTCCTACAAACCACCACGACAAAGTTCTTTCTGAGTGAATGCAAGCGTTCTCACACTTCATCCAAATCACAGTTTAGCAGACCTACCAAGAAACTACAGAGAGTTGTTTTCTCTGTGTCACTGTAATCTTTCCTATATAAGGCTCTCGAACTTCTTCCAAACCACAGTTTGGCATGCCAACAAAATACGACCACAGAGTTGCTTTCTCTGCGTGAATGTAAGCATTCGTATATATGACTCTCCTACTTCCTCCAAAATACAGTTTAGAATGCTTAAAAACCAGCCACCCAAACGTTGCGTTCTCTGAGTGAATGTAAGCGTTCCCATGTTTGACTCTCACAATTGCTGCTAATTAGTGTTTAGAGGCTTGTAAAGCTGTCCCGAGTGTTGCTTTCTCTAGGTGACTGTAAGCTATCCTATATAACACTCTCGAACACCTTCCAAACTGCAGTTTAGCATCCCCACAACACATCACCCCATAGTTTCTTTCTCTGCGTGAATGTAAGCGTTTGTATATGACTCTGGTACGTCTTTCAAAATACAATTTAGCAGACCTAAAAATCACCCGCCAAGAGTTGCTTTCTCTAAGTGACTGTCAGCTTTCGAACTTCTTCTAATCTATAGTTTAGCATGCCTGCACTACAGCACCCCGTATTTGCTTTCTCTGTGTTAATGTAAGCGTTAGTATTTGTCTCTCGTACCTCTTCCAAAGTAGAGTTTAGTATGCTCAAAAACGGCCACCCCAACGTTGCTTTCTCTGAGTGAATGTAAGCGTTCCTGTATATGAGTCGAACACTTCATTGAAAATAGAGTTTAGCAGGCCTACGAACCACCCCCAGAGAGTTGCTTTCTGTAAATGACTGTAAGCTTTCCAGATATGACTCTCGAACATCCTCCAATCTATCGTTTAGTAGGCATACAAACATCACTCCATAGTTGCTTTCTCTGCATGAATGTAAGCGTTCCTATATATGATTCTCGTCCTTCTTCCAAACTAGAGTTTAGTATGCCTACAAACCACAACCCCATCGTTGATTTCTCCGAGTGAATGTACCCAGCCCCCTATATGGTTCTCCCCCTTCTTCCAAAGTAGAGTTTTGCAGGCCTACAAACCATCCCCCGAAAGTTGGTTTCTCTAAATGACGGTACGCTTTCCTATATATTTCTCTTTAACTTCTTGCAAAATAGAGATTAGCATGGCTACAAAAAAGCCACCCCATAATTGCTTTCTCTGCATGAATGTAAGCGTTCCCATATATCATTCTCCTACTTCTTCCAAACTAGAGTTCAGTATGCCTACAAACCACCACACCATCGTTGCTTTCTCTGAGGGAATGTAAGCCTTCCCATATATGACTCTCACTCCGAAACCAAAATAGAGTTTAGCACGCCTACATTCCAAACCCAGAGATTTGCTTTAAGCGACTCTAAGCTTTCTTATATGTGATTCCAAACTTCGTCCAAACTAGAGTTTAGCATGCCTAGAAAACACCACCCCAGAGTTGCTTTCTCTGCATGAATGTAAGCGTTTGAATATATGACTCTGGTATTTCTTTCAAAATACAATTCAGCAGACCGAAAAATGAACCGCCGAGAGTTGCTTTCTCTGACTGTGCTTTCGAACTTCTTCCAAACTATATTTTAGCAGGCCTACAAAACACCACCCCATAGTTGCTTTCTCTGCGTCCATATAAGTGTTCATATATATGACTCTAGTACTTCTTCCAAACTGGAGTTAGTATACCTACAAACCGGCACCCCAATTTACCTTTCTCTGAGTGAATGAAGCGTATCCATGTATGCCTCTTTCACTTCATCCAAATTAGAGTTTAGCGGCTTACAAACCACCTCCTGTGAGTTGCTTTCTCTAGGTGACTGTAAACTTTCCTATATAAGACTCTCGAACTTCTTCCAAACTACAGTTTAGCATGCCAACAATACAGCGTCCCATCGTTGATTTCTCTGAGTCAACATAAGCGTTCCCATATATGACTCTCACTCTTCTTCCAAAATAGAATTTAGCAGACCTACACACCAGCCCCCGATTGTTCCTTTCTCTATGTGACTCTAATTTTCCCCAGATATGACTCTCGAACTTCCTCCAAACTACAGATTATGATGATTACATACGCCACCCCACAGTTGCTTTCTCTGCGTGAATGTAACCGTTCATATATGACTCTCCTACTTCTTCGAACTACAGTTGTTATTCCTACAAACCACCACGACAAAGTTCTTTCTGAGTGAATGCAAGCGTTCTCACACTTCATCCAAATCACAGTTTAGCAGACCTACCAAGAAACTACGGAGAGTTGTTTTCTCTGTGTCACTGTAATCTTTCCTATATAAGGCTCTCGAACTTCTTCCAAACCACAGTTTGGCATGCCAACAAAATACGACCACAGAGTTGCTTTCTCTGCGTGAATGTAAGCATTCGTATATATGACTCTCCTACTTCCTCCAAAATACAGTTTAGAATGCTTAAAAACCAGCCACCCAAACGTTGCGTTCTCTGAGTGAATGTAAGCATTCCCATGTTTGACTCTCACAATTGCTGCTAATTAGTGTTTAGAGGCTTGTAAAGCTGTCCCGAGTGTTGCTTTCTCTAGGTGACTGTAAGCTATCCTATATAACACTCTCGAACACCTTCCAAACTGCAGTTTAGCATCCCCACAACACATCACCCCATAGTTTCTTTCTCTGCGTGAATGTAAGCGTTTGTATATGACTCTGGTACGTCTTTCAAAATACAATTTAGCAGACCTAAAAATCACCCGCCAAGAGTTGCTTTCTCTAAGTGACTGTCAGCTTTCGAACTTCTTCTAATCTATAGTTTAGCATGCCTGCACTACAGCACCCCGTATTTGCTTTCTCTGTGTTAATGTAAGCGTTAGTATTTGTCTCTCGTACCTCTTCCAAAGTAGAGTTTAGTATGCTCAAAAACGGCCACCCCAACGTTGCTTTCTCTGAGTGAATGTAAGCGTTCCTGTATATGAGTCGAACACTTCATTGAAAATAGAGTTTAGCAGGCCTACGAACCACCCCCAGAGAGTTGCTTTCTGTAAATGACTGTAAGCTTTCCAGATATGACTCTCGAACATCCTCCAATCTATCGTTTAGTAGGCATACAAACATCACTCCATAGTTGCTTTCTCTGCATGAATGTAAGCGTTCCTATATATGATTCTCGTCCTTCTTCCAAACTAGAGTTTAGTATGCCTACAAACCACAACCCCATCGTTGATTTCTCCGAGTGAATGTACCCAGCCCCCTATATGGTTCTCCCCCTTCTTCCAAAGTAGAGTTTTGCAGGCCTACAAACCATCCCCCGAAAGTTGGTTTCTCTAAATGACGGTACGCTTTCCTATATATTTCTCTTTAACTTCTTGCAAAATAGAGATTAGCATGGCTACAAAAAAGCCACCCCATAATTGCTTTCTCTGCATGAATGTAAGCGTTCCCATATATCATTCTCCTACTTCTTCCAAACTAGAGTTCAGTATGCCTACAAACCACCACACCATCGTTGCTTTCTCTGAGGGAATGTAAGCCTTCCCATATATGACTCTCACTCCGAAACCAAAATAGAGTTTAGCACGCCTACATTCCAAACCCAGAGATTTGCTTTAAGCGACTCTAAGCTTTCTTATATGTGATTCCAAACTTCGTCCAAACTAGAGTTTAGCATGCCTAGAAAACACCACCCCAGAGTTGCTTTCTCTGCATGAATGTAAGCGTTTGAATATATGACTCTGGTATTTCTTTCAAAATACAATTCAGCAGACCGAAAAATGAACCGCCGAGAGTTGCTTTCTCTGACTGTCTGCTTTCGAACTTCTTCCAAACTATATTTTAGCAGGCCTACAAAACACCACCCCATAGTTGCTTTCTCTGCGTCCATATAAGTGTTCATATATATGACTCTAGTACTTCTTCCAAACTGGAGTTAGTATACCTACAAACCGGCACCCCAATTTACCTTTCTCTGAGTGAATGAAGCGTATCCATGTATGCCTCTTTCACTTCATCCAAATTAGAGTTTAGCGGCTTACAAACCACCTCCTGTGAGTTGCTTTCTCTAGGTGACTGTAAACTTTCCTATATAAGACTCTCGAACTTCTTCCAAACTACAGTTTAGCATGCCAACAATACAGCGTCCCATCGTTGATTTCTCTGAGTCAACATAAGCGTTCCCATATATGACTCTCACTCTTCTTCCAAAATAGAATTTAGCAGACCTACACACCAGCCCCCGATTGTTCCTTTCTCTATGTGACTCTAATTTTCCCCAGATATGACTCTCGAACTTCCTCCAAACTACAGATTATGATGATTACATACGCCACCCCACAGTTGCTTTCTCTGCGTGAATGTAACCGTTCATATATGACTCTCCTACTTCTTCGAACTACAGTTGTTATTCCTACAAACCACCACGACAAAGTTCTTTCTGAGTGAATGCAAGCGTTCTCACACTTCATCCAAATCACAGTTTAGCAGACCTACCAAGAAACTACGGAGAGTTGTTTTCTCTGTGTCACTGTAATCTTTCCTATATAAGGCTCTCGAACTTCTTCCAAACCACAGTTTGGCATGCCAACAAAATACGACCACAGAGTTGCTTTCTCTGCGTGAATGTAAGCATTCGTATATATGACTCTCCTACTTCCTCCAAAATACAGTTTAGAATGCTTAAAAACCAGCCACCCAAACGTTGCGTTCTCTGAGTGAATGTAAGCATTCCCATGTTTGACTCTCACAATTGCTGCTAATTAGTGTTTAGAGGCTTGTAAAGCTGTCCCGAGTGTTGCTTTCTCTAGGTGACTGTAAGCTATCCTATATAACACTCTCGAACACCTTCCAAACTGCAGTTTAGCATCCCCACAACACATCACCCCATAGTTTCTTTCTCTGCGTGAATGTAAGCGTTTGTATATGACTCTGGTACGTCTTTCAAAATACAATTTAGCAGACCTAAAAATCACCCGCCAAGAGTTGCTTTCTCTAAGTGACTGTCAGCTTTCGAACTTCTTCTAATCTATAGTTTAGCATGCCTGCACTACAGCACCCCGTATTTGCTTTCTCTGTGTTAATGTAAGCGTTAGTATTTGTCTCTCGTACCTCTTCCAAAGTAGAGTTTAGTATGCTCAAAAACGGCCACCCCAACGTTGCTTTCTCTGAGTGAATGTAAGCGTTCCTGTATATGATTCGAACACTTCATTGAAAATAGAGTTTAGCAGGCCTACGAACCACCCCCAGAGAGTTGCTTTCTGTAAATGACTGTAAGCTTTCCAGATATGACTCTCGAACATCCTCCAATCTATCGTTTAGTAGGCATACAAATATCACTCCATAGTTGCTTTCTCTGCATGAATGTAAGTGTTCCTATATATGATTCTCGTCCTTCTTCCAAACTAGAGTTTAGTATGCCTAGAAACCACAACCCCATCGTTGGTTTCTCTGAGTCAATGTACGTGGCCCCAATATGACTCTCCCCCTTCTTCCAAAGTAGAGTTTTGCAGGCCTACCGTCCATCCACCGAAAGTTGGTTTCTATAAATGAGTGTACGCTTTCCTATGTAACTTCTTCTAAACTAGAGGTTAGCATGGGTACAAAGAAACCACCCCATAATTGCTTTCTCTGCATGAATGTAAGCGTTCCCATATATCATTCTCCTACATCTTCCAAACTAGAGTTCAGTATGCCTACAAACCACCACACCATCGTTGCTTTCTCTGAGCGAATGTAAGCCTTCCCATATATGACTCTCACTCCGAAACCAAAATAGAGTTTAGCACGCCTACATTCCACACCCAGATATTTGCTTTAAGCGACTCTAAGCTTTCTTATATGTGATTCTCAAACTTCGTCCAAACTAGAGTTTAGCATGCCTAGAAAACACCACCCCAGAGTTGCTTTCTCTGCATGAATGTAAGCGTTTGTATATATGACTCTGGTACTTCTTTCAAAATACAATTTAGCACACCGAAAAATCAACCGCCGAGAGTGGCTTTCTCTAAGTGACTGTCTGTTTTCGAACTTCTTCCAAACTATATTTTAGCATGCCTACAAAACACCACCCCATAGTTGCTTTCTCTGCATCAATATAAGCGTTCATATATATGCCTCTCTCACTTCATCTAAATTAGAGTTTAGCAGGCCTACAAACAACACCCCGTGAGTTGCTTTCTCTAGGTGAGTGTAAACTTTCCTATATAAGAATCTCCAACTTCTTTCAAACTACACCATGCCAACAAAACACCACGCAGTGGTTGCTTTCTATGAGTGAACATAAGCGTTCCCATATATGACTCACACTCTGTTTCCAAAATAGAATTTAGCAGATCTACAAACCAACCCAGGATGGTTCCTTTCCCTAAGTGACTGTAATTTTCCCCGGATATGACTCTCGCACTTCCTCCAAACTACAGATTAACATGCATACATCGTCACCCCACAGTTGCGTTCTCTGCGTGAATGTAACGGTTCATATATATGACCCTCCTACTTCTTCCCAACTACAGTTATTATGCCTTCAAACCATCACCATGTTTCTTTCTCTGAGTGAATGAATGCAAGTGTTCTCACATTTCATCCAAGTTAGAGTTTAGCAGGCCTACCAATAAACTTCCAAGAGTTGTTTTCTCTGTGTCACTGTAATCTTTCCTATATAAGGCTCTCGAACTTCTTCCAAACCACAGTTTAGCATGCCAACAAAATACGACCCCAGAGTTGCTTTCTCTGCCTGAATGTAAGCGTTCATATACATGACTCTCGTACTTCCTCCAAAATACAGTTTAGAATGCCTACAAACCACCACCCAAACGTTGCGTTCTCTGAATGAATGAAAGCATTCCCATGTTTGACTCTCACAATTGATGCAAAGTAGAGTTTAGCAGGCCTAGAAAGGCTCTCCCGAGAGTTACTTTCTCTAGGTGACTGTAAGCTTTCCTAAATAAGACTCTCCAACTTCTTCCAAACTACAGGTTAACATGCCCACAAAACATCACCCCATGGTTTTTTCTTTGCATGAATGTAAGCATTAGTATATATGACTCTGGTACTTCTTTCAAAATACAATTTAGCAGACCTAAAAATCACCCACCAAGAGTTGCTTTCTCTAAGTGACTGTTCAGGTTTAGAACTTCTTCCAAACTATAGCATGCTTACAAAACACCACCCCGTAGTTGCTTTCTCTGTGTGAATGTAAGCCTTCCCAAATATCATTCTCGTACTTCTTCCAAACTATTTAGTATGCCTACAAAAACCACCCCAGTGTTGTTTCTCTGAAGGAATGTAAGCGGTCCCATGTTTGACTCTCACACTTCATCCAAATTAGAGTTTAGCATGTGTACAAAAAAAATCTCCCGAGAGTTGCTTTCCCTAGGTGACGGTAATCTTTCCTGTATAAGGTTCTCCAACTTCTTCCAAACTGCAGTTTAGCATGCCTACAAAACCTGATGCCATAAGTGCTTTCTCTGTGTGAATGTAAGTGTTCCTATATAGGACTCTCGTACTTCTTCCAAACTACAGTTTAGTATGCCCTACAAACCACCACCCAAACGTTGTTTTCTCTGAGTGAATGTAAGCGTTCCCATATATGACTCTCACACTTCAACCAAAATAACTATTTCAACCAAAATAACTCTACATTCCACACCCAGAGAGTTGCTTTCTCTACGTGACTTTAAACTTTCCTATATATGACTCTCAAACTTCGTCCAAACTAGAGTTTTGCACCCTACAAAACACCACCCCATAGTTGCATTCGGTGCCGGAATGTAAGCGGTTCTACATGTGATTCTCTTGCTTCTTCCAAATTACAGGTTATTATGCCTAGGAACCACAACCACAACGTTGCTTTCACTGAGTTCCCATATATTATTCTAACACTTCATTGAAAATAGAGTTTAGCAGGCCTACGAAACACCCCCGAGAGTTGCTTTCTCTAAGTGACTGTAAGCTTCCCAGATATGGCTCTCGAACTTCCTCCAAACTATATTTTAGTAGGCATACAAACATCACTCCATAGTTGCTTTCTCTGCGTGAAGGTAAGCTTTCCTATATACGATTCTCGTACTTCTTCCAAACTAGAGTTGACTATGCCTACAAATCACAATCCCATCGTTGATTTCTCTGAGTGAATGCACGCGGTCCCCAATATGACTCTCCCCCTTCTTCCAAACTGGAGTTTTGCAGGTGTACAAAACATCCCCCGAGAGTTGGTTTCTATGACTGTACCCTTTCCTATATATTACTCCTTAACTTCCTCCAAACTAGAGCTTAGCAAGCCTACAAACCAACTCCCTATAATTGCTTTCTCTGAATGAATGATATCGTTCCTATATAAGACTCTCGAACTTCTTCCAAACCAGAGTTTAACAAGCCAAAAAAACACCCCCCATAGATGCTTCCTCTAACTCAAAGCTAATATTCCTATATATGATTCAGCTTCTTCATCCAAACTAGAGTAAGGCAAGCCTACAAATCACACACCAATAGTTGCTTTCTATAAGTAAATGTAAGCATCCCTATATATGACTATAGCAATTCTTCCAAACTGGAGTTTAGCAAGCCTACAGACCCCAGGACTCCACTCCATAGTACCCTGGGCATTGGCGCCTGCCTGTCATGCAGGACATAGGGGCGGACGCTC